>NC_137121.1:0-143756 GCF_949357685.1 Gobio gobio
CCACAAAGGGGCTATTAAGAGCACTGTGGAATTAGTTTCCCTGATCTATTTGATGGCCTGCGGCAACATCGCGATCGGAGGAAAAGCATACAGAGGAAGACTGGGCCAGACGTGGGCCAGCGCATCTCTGCGTTTGGAGAAAAATATTGGGCAGTGTCTTCTGAGGCGAAAAGGTCTACTTTCACTTCGCCGAAGGTGCTCCATATCAACTGAATCGTTTGCGTGTGAAGAGACCACTCCCCGGGGGGAATACCGCCTCTGGATAACATATCCGGACCCTGATTCAGGATACCTGGCATGTGAGCCGCCCTCAGGGAGCTCAGGAAGTGCTCTGCCCATAAAAGGAGGTGATTCGCCATGGAATGTAGGGAGCGTGATTTCAGCCCGCCCTGGCGATTTATATAGGATACCACTGACATGTTGTCCGTTCGGACCAAGACATGGTGACCCTTTATGTACGGAAGGAAAGCTTTCAGCGATAGGATGACCGCTTTCATCTCTAGACAGTTTATGTGTAGCCTTTTCTCTGTAATCGCCCACTGGCCAGAGACTGGCTTGCCCTCGTGTAGGGCGCCCCAACCTAGGTTGGACGCGTCTGTCGAGACCACTTTCCGTTTCGTAACTGTACCCATCATAACACCTGTTTGATACCAGGTGGTCGCCTTCCAAGGAGCCAGAGCTTTGACACAGCTGTGGTTCACTTTGATGCGAAACTGGCCTGATCGCCATGCGTGAGCCGGAATGCGGGAGTTTATTTTGGCGATATTGATCCTGAGGCCCAAACATTCTAGATGGTTGAGGAGCCAGGACTTGTGTATCGTCAACTGTGCCTCTGACTGGGCTATGACAAGCCAATCGTCGAGGTAGTTGAGTATCCGCATGCCTTTCAGCCTCAGCGCGGCTATGGCTGCGTCCATGCACTTCGTAAAAGTAATAAACCGAATGGCAGAACTGTGTATTGATAAGCCTGACCCTCGAAGGCGAATCTCAAGAATGGCCTGTGACGGGGCGCTATCCGAATGTGAAAGTATGCGTCTTTCAGATCGACCGTGAAAAACCAATCCCCCGGCGAATGTGCGCGAGGATTTGTTTCACTGTCAGCATCTTGAACGAGCGTGTCATAAGCGCTTTGTTCAGAGGTCTAGGATGGGCCGGAGGCCGCCATCCTTTTTTGGAACGAGAAAGTAACGACTGTAAAAGCCTGACTCGCTTTGAGTCGGGTGCACGGTTTCCACCGCTCCTTTCTCTAACAGTTTCGATACCTCGGCGCGGAGCACGTGACTCACGCTGCCTTTCACTGAGGTCTCGACCACGGCGCGAAAGCGCGGGGGTCTGCGAGCGAACTGTAGTGAGTAACCTCGTTTTATTATGTTCAACACCCAATCTGATATACCGGGGATGGCCTGCCAGGCCTGGGCCCGTGAAGCCAGGGGTTGAATTTGGATCGGGGGCGGGCCGCTTAGTGATAGGGACCCGGTAACCCGTATGTTTTGTGCTTGCAACACTGTGGGGATAGTGTTTATGTTTGGCGGCGTGCACTGTGTAGTGGGCGCGCGCATTACATTTTTGGCACAGGACAGCGTGTGAGCTGTGTGGGGGGTTCTTGAGTGTTGGGGTGCTGACTGTACAGTGGGCACATGGTCTACATAGAAAAAGCTCTTTTTGAGATTTATTTGGGTCGCCGTGAAAACGCCGTTTGTGTGCAGGCGAGCGCTTTTGATAATGGGCTCGTTGGCTGCGAAAACTGAGTCGGCAGTCACCTGGTTGCAGGGAACTGTGAGACTGAGAGAGTGTGGTGGGGGTCCAGCCGAAGCGGGACCTAGCCACCTTCTTTTCCCTCTTACGGCTAGGACGGCTTCGGTGGGTCGGGTTTCGACGCAGCTTTGGGTCGAGATCCCCGGGACTCGGGCTGCCTGCCGCGGCTTGCAGAGCGTGAGCGCTGCTGGTTCCTGGATCCCGAGCGTGGCCGAGAGGACGGCGGCGCTGCTTTAGCGGGTTGAGGGGGCGGTGCTTTGTGGCGGCCAGAGGAAGAGCTGGAGCGTTTGGGCAGAAAGTGTTTCATGGCTTGCGACGCTTTCTGAGCCTCGGTGAAACGCTCGGCGAAGCCAACGACCGCCGGACCGAACAAACCGGAGGAGGTAATGGGAGCATCCAGAAAGGAGGCTTTGTCCACATCCTTCATGTCAGTGAGGTTCAGCCACAAGTGGCGCTCCAGAACGGTCAGGTTGGCCATAGTCCTTCCGATAGCCTGCGCGTTAGCCTTGGTTGCGCGCAGGGCTAAATCAGTGGCGCTGCGCAGGTCCCTCAAGATCTCAGAATCAGGGACAGAATCGTACAGAGAGCGGAGAAGTTTGGCCTGATACACTTGAAGGACAGCCATGGTGTGGAGCGCTGAAGCAGCTTGGCCAGCGGAGGTGTATGGTCGACTGGCGAAAGCTGAGGTGGAGCGACATGGTTTGGAGGGGTGTTGAGCCCTGGTCTGCCATCTTCTGGAGGAGGGCGGACAAAGGTGCGCAGCGACCACTTCCTCGAGGGGAGGAAAACCCTCGTATCGTTTTTCCTTAGCGCCGTCAACAGAGGAGAGCGCTGAAGAAAAGGCGGACTTAGCACGCGACGAGTAGGGGGCTTTCCAAGCCTTCGTCATCTCGTCGTGAACCTCCGGGAAGAAGGGGGCGGGCTTTTGAGGAGAGGAAAGGCGACGACTTTGTAGGTACCACTCGTCCAGCCTACTCCGTGGCGCTTCAGTTGAGTGGGACCACTCGAGCCCGAGGTCCTCCATGGCCTTAGTGAGCACCCGGACCATCTCCGAGTCAAAGCTGGCTTTGGCGTTAGAGGCAGTCTGCGTCGAAGCGGGCTCCGAGACAGAGTCTGACCACTCGCTGCCAGATGCAGCCAGTGAAAGGCTGTCCTCCCCCTCTTCTTCGTCACCTACTGGTCCCCAAAAAGAGACGGAACAGGCCACTGCAGGTGAGGGGCGCTATTCCTCCTGGGTGAACTTCACCGGCGAGAGCGAGGCACATGGAGAGGTGTGCAAGTCTGAACGAGTGAATTTAGGTATATTGGTGCAGAGCCAGTGGTTGCTTCGAAGGCGAGCACCAGTGCCTTGAATTTGATGCGAGCGGTTATTGGCAGCCAGTGCAGACTGATGAAGAGAGGCGAGACGTGTGCTCTCTTTGGCTCATTAAAGACCACCCTCGCCGCTGCATTCTGGATCAGTTGCAAGGGTTTGATAGTGCATGCCGGAAGGCCCGCTAGAAGAGCATTACAGTAGTCCAGTCTGGAGAGAACAAGAGTTTGGACCAGTAGTTGTGTGGCTTGCTCTGATAGGAAGGGTCTAATCTTCCTAATGTTGAATAGTGCAAATCTGCAGGACCGGGTTGTTGGAGTGATGTGGTCAGTGAATTTTAGAGTTATGGTTGATGAACCGAGCTGAATGGAGAGATTGTGGTGAAGTGCTGGGTTGGCTGAGACCACAAGCAGTTCTGTCTTTGCAAGGTTGAGTTGCAGGTGATGTTCCTTCATCCAGGCAGAAATGTCTGTTAGGCAGGCAGCGATACGAACACCAACCGTGGGATCATGTGGTTGAAATGAGAAGTAGAGTTGAGTGTCGTCGGCATATCAGTGATAGGAAAAGCCATGTTTCTTAATGACGAATGAAGAGAAGTGGTCCAAGCACTGAGCCCTGTGGAACTCCAGTGGCTAGATGATGTGACTTATACACTTCACCTCCCCATGACACCCTGAAGGACCTACCTGAGAGGTAAGACTTGAACCACTGGAGAGCAGTTCCTGAGATCTTCATGAGAGTTGACAGGAGGATCTGGTGGTTAACTGTGTCAAAAGCAGCAGACAAATTCAGTAAGATAAGTACTGTGGATTTGGAGGCTGCTCTTGCCTGTCTCAGTGCGTCCGTAACTGAGAGCAGGGCAGTCTCAGTGGAGTGGCCGCTTTTGAAGCCGGATTGGTTGTTGTCAAGGAGGTTGTTCTGTTCAAGAAACGTAGAGAGCTTGTTGAACACAACTCGCTCAAGTGTCTTTGCAATGAAAAGCAGAAGGGATACCGGTCTGTAGTTTTCTAAAAGTGCTGGGTTTAGAGAGGGTTTCTTAAGCAGTGGGGTTACCCGAGCCTGCTTAAATGCTGTGGGGAAGGTCCCGGTGTGAAGAGAGGTGTTGACAATGTGAGTGAGTGCAGGAGTAACAGAAGAAGAAATGGCCTGAAGGAGGTGGGTGGGGATAGGATCAAGCGGACAGGTAGTGGGATGATTGGAAAGGATGAGTTTGGAGACATCTGCTTTGGAGAGCAGAGAGAAGGAGGGGAGCGTGTGTGCGATGGTTGTTGAGATGTGTGTCGGTTTGTGGTGTGGAGAATTGGCTGCTGATGGAGGAGGTTTTGTTTGTGAAAAATTATGCAAAGTCTTCAGCTGTAAGCGTTGATGAAGGAGGGGAAGGAGGAGGACAAAGGAGCGAAGAGAAGTTTTGAAAAGTGTGCGAGAGTCAGAGGAATTGTTGATTTTGTTGTGATAGTATGTAGTTTTAGCAGTGGAGACATTTGCAGAGAAAGAAGTGAGAAGAGACTGATAAAGGGTAAGGTCAGTAGCTTTATTAGTTTTGCGCCACTTCCTCTCTGCCGCCCGCAATCCAGAGCGATGTTCGCGGAGAGCATCAGACAGCCAGAGGAGACAAAAGTTGGGACAAAAGTTGTCTAAGCAAGATGTTAGAGTGGAGCAAAGAGTATCAGTAGCACCGTTAGTATCTAGTGCTTTACTGTTAGTGTCTAGTGCTTTGTTATAACACCCAGAAATGTATTTCCATACACTCTTTCAATTTCCTCATTATAAATCCTAATTTTAGCTTTGTTATTACTTTGTCAATTACTAAATATTATGAACTTTGTTTTAGTTAAATTCAGTGAAAGTCTATTATCATCAAACCATTTTTTAAAAATCCTCAGTTCACTTTCCACTATGTTCAGAAGCTGTTCCAAAATTTTCCCTGAACAACACAAATTTGTGTCATCAGCAAACAAAACCATTTACAAATATCATTTATATTTAGTACAACAATTTCAGGCCTAGCACTGAACCTTGTGGAACACCACAAGTGACATTCAAAAGATCTGATTTAACATTATTTATTTGTTCAGGTCTGTTGTATAGGACTAGATGTTAATATCCCTTATTAAATTCAAATGTGTGGCACCAACGAGACTCTGTGGGATGGTCAAATGAGTGATGGCACCCTTTGGGTTGTCAAGTGGGCTCCCTCCTTCTTCGGTGTTTCGCTGATGGACCCACGACAACTCCAGAGGGTTCAGCAGTCAAGTCAAGTCAAGTCAACTTTATTTATATAGCGCTTTTAACAATGTAGATTGTTTCAAAGCAGCTTTACAGTGTTAAACAGGAAAATAATGCAGCATAATTTTATTCAGCTGTATAGCCATTCTGGAAAAATTTCAAGTATCGTACAGTGACAGTGTGGGCTTTAGATCAATAATTTGACCAGTAATTTAGTTTAAATGGTTAATTTAGTTTAATTATTTAGATGTATTTCGATGTTTAGTTGAAAAATTTAGTGTCCCCAACTGAGCACGCCAAGCCAGAGGCAACAGTGGCAAGGAAACCAAAACCCCATTAGGTGACCTAATGGAGAAAAATAAACCTTGGGAGAAACCAGGCTCAGTCGGGGTGCCAGTTCTCCTCTGGCCAATTAACAAACAGCGTATTATTATTATTATTCTGGCAGTTTTACAGCTCGGAGGTCATAATAGATCAGAATATTCGAGGGACCGGGGGCAACATGCTGGAGACGGGTTTATTGAGGATGATGTTGATTAAATAATTATTAAAGTGCAATATTCGAATGATCGGAGGCAACACGCTGGAGACGGGTTTATTGAGGATGATATATCGATTTAAGTATTATTTAATTGTAATATTCGAACAATCTGAGTCAACACGCCGGAGACGGGTTTATTGAGATGCCGTGTCGATGAGGCAGTTGCAGGGGGCGTCTAATCACGGTCTCCCAGACACTTCGGGGTCCTGTGTTGGTCTTCTCTGGGCGCAGGTCCACCATCTGAACTGGATACGGCCCGGATCCGGCTGACTGCAGTAAACCTCGGGATAAAACAGAGAGACTATCATTAGCGTAGATGCCATTCTTCTGATGATGTAACGAGTACATCAGGTGTTATGGGAAGTGTTCCCGGTTCCGGCTGACCTAGTTAATGCAGCCTAACAATCATTTCATTGAAAAAGTGTTTTATGTGTATGCCACAGTAAAGAGATGTGTTTTTAGTCTAGATTTAAACTGACAGAGTGTGTCTGCTTCCCGAACAATGCTAGGAAGACTGTTCCAGAGTTTAGGTGCTAAATAGGAAAACGATCGACCGCCTGCAGTTGATTTGGATATTCTCGGTATGATCAACTGGCCAGAATTTTGAGACCGCAGTAGACGTGATGGAGTATAATATGTTAAGAGCTCGCTCAAGTATTGGGGAGCTAAACCATTTAGTGCTTTGTAAGTAATAAGTAAGATTTTAAAATTTATGCGATGTTTAATAGGCAGCCAGTGCAGTGTTGTCAGAACTGGGCTAATATGGTCATACTTCCTGGTTCTAGTAAGAACTCGAGCTGCTGCGTTTTGGACCAGCTGGAGTTTATTTATGAAGCGAGCAGGGCAACCACCCAGTAGAGCATTACAATAATCTAACCTTGAGGTCATGAACGCATGAACTCACTGTTCAGCATTTTGCATTGAGAGCATGTGCCGTAATTTAGATATATTTTTAAGATGGTAGAAAGCAGTTTTACAGATGCTAGAAACGTGGCTTTCAAACGAAAGATTGGTATCAAAGAGCACACCCAGGTTCCTCACTGACGACGAGGACTTGACAGAACAGCCATCAAGTGTTAGACAGTATTCTAGGTTACTACTTGTGGAGCTTTTTTGTCCAATAATTAAAAATTCAGTTTTTTCTGAATTGAGTTGCAGGAAATTACCAGTCATCCAATGTTTTATATCAGCTATGCATTCCGTTAATCTTGTGAATTGGTAAGTTTCTTCAGGGCGTGAAGAAATATAGAGCTGAGTATCGTCAGCATAACAATGAAAACTAACGCCATGCTTCCTAATGATATCTCCCAGTGGTAGCATGTACAGGGTGAAGAGTAGCGGTCCTAGCACTGAGCCTTGTGGTACTCCATACTGAACTTGCGATCGGTGTGACATATCTTCATTTACTACTACAAACTGATAACGGTCGCATAGGTATGATTTAAACCATGATAATGCAATTCCACTAATACCTACATAATTTTCGAGTCTATTCAAAAGAATGTTGTGGTCGATAGTATCAAATGCAGCGCTAAGATCGAGTAACACTAATAGAGAGATACAGCCACGATCGGATGATAAGAGCAAATCATTTGTAACACTGACGAGAGCAGTCTCAGTGCTATGATACGGTCTAAATCCTGACTGGAAATCCTCACAGATACCATTTCTTTCTAAAAAGGAACATAATTGTGAAGACACTGCCTTTTCAAGTATTTTTGACAGAAAGGGTAGATTTGAGATTGGTCTATAATTGACTAAATCTGTAGGATCAAGTTGCGGTTTTTTAATAAGTGGTTTAATAATAGCCAACTTAAAAGTTTTCGGTACATATCCTAATGACAAAGATGAATTAATGATATTAAGAAGAGGATCTATGACCTCTGGTAGCATCTCTTTTAATAGCCTAGTTGGTATAGGGTCGAGCATACATGTTGTCGATTTTGATGATTTAACGAGTTTAGCCAATTCTTCTTCTCCTATAGCAGTGAATGAGTGTAATTTTTCCTCAGTGACACTACAATGCTCTGTCTGATGTGATGCTGTATTAGACGGCTGCATGGTTAAAAAATTTTTCCTAATATTATCAATCTTACATGTGAAGAAGTTCATAAAGTCATTACTGCTGTGCTGTTTACAATCATCAGAAGTTGAAGCTTTATTTTTGGTTAATTTAGCCACTGTATCGAATAAATACCTTGGGTTGTGTTTGTTTTCTTCCAAGAGAGTTGAGAAATAAGCAGATCTAGCAGTTTTTACAGCCTTTCTGTATGTGATCATGTGCTCTTTCCACAAATTACGAAATACCTCTAATTTTGTTTTCTTCCAGCTGCGCTCCATTTTTCTGGCTGCTGTTTTAAGGGCCCGGGTGTGTGTGTGTGTGTGTGTGTGTGTGTGTGTGTGTGTGTGTGTGTGTGTGTGTGTGTGTGTGTGTGTGTGTGTGTGTGTGTGTGTGTGTGTGTGTGTGTGCTCGTTGTACCATGGCGTTGGACTATTTTCTTTAATCTTCTTTAAGCGCAGAGGAGCAACTGTGTCTAAAGTACTGGAAAAGAGAGAGTCAATAGTTTCTGTTGCAACATCGAGTTCTTCTATACTATCTGGGATGCTGAGCAGATGATACTGATGAGGGAGATTATTTAAAAAGCAATCTTTAGTAGCGGCAGTGATTGTCCTGCCATTTTTAAAGCGAGGGGGCGGCTTTGCAACCTTAGCTAAATTAAGTATACATGATACTAAGTAATGATCTGAGATGTCATCGCTCTGCTGCAGAATTTCAACGGTATCAACATTTATTCCATGTGACAATATTAGGTCTTAAGTATGATTATGGCGATGAGTGGGTCCTGACACGTGTTGCCTAACTCCAATAGAGTTTAGTGTGTCTTTAAATGCTAATCCCAATACGTCTTTTCCGTTGTCTACATGGATATTAAAATCACCAACAATTAGTACTTTATCTACGGCCAGTACTAACTCTGATAGAAAATCAGCAAATTCTTTGATAAAGTCTGTATTATGCCCTGGTGGCCTGTATACAGTAGCTAACACAAATGTTGAACGGGTTTTCTCAGGGCATCAAACTGTGGCACCGACGAGACTCTGTGGGATGGTCAAATGAGTGATGGCACCCTTTGGGTTGTCAAGTGGGCTCCCTCCTTCTTCGGTGTTTCGCTGATGGACCCACGACAACTCCAGAGGGTTCAGCAGTCAAGTCAAGTCAAGTCAACTTTATTTATATAGCGCTTTTAACAATGTAGATTGTTTCAAAGCAGCTTTACAGTGTTAAACAGGAAAATAATGCAGCATAATTTTATTCAGCTGTATAGCCATTCTGGAAAAATTTCAAGTATCGTACAGTGACAGTGTGGGCTTTAGATCAATAATTTGACCAGTAATTTAGTTTAAATGGTTAATTTAGTTTAATTATTTAGATGTATTTCGATGTTTAGTTGAAAAATTTAGTGTCCCCAACTGAGCACGCCAAGCCAGAGGCAACAGTGGCAAGGAAACCAAAACCCCATTAGGTGACCTAATGGAGAAAAATAAACCTTGGGAGAAACCAGGCTCAGTCGGGGTGCCAGTTCTCCTCTGGCCAATTAACAAACAGCGTATTATTATTATTATTCTGGCAGTTTTACAGCTCGGAGGTCATAATAGATCAGAATATTCGAGGGACCGGGGGCAACATGCTGGAGACGGGTTTATTGAGGATGATGTTGATTAAATAATTATTAAAGTGCAATATTCGAATGATCGGAGGCAACACGCTGGAGACGGGTTTATTGAGGATGATATATCGATTTAAGTATTATTTAATTGTAATATTCGAACAATCTGAGTCAACACGCCGGAGACGGGTTTATTGAGATGCCGTGTCGATGAGGCAGTTGCAGGGGGCGTCTAATCACGGTCTCCCAGACACTTCGGGGTCCTGTGTTGGTCTTCTCTGGGCGCAGGTCCACCATCTGAACTGGATACGGCCCGGATCCGGCTGACTGCAGTAAACCTCGGGATAAAACAGAGAGACTATCATTAGCGTAGATGCCATTCTTCTGATGATGTAACGAGTACATCAGGTGTTATGGGAAGTGTTCCCGGTTCCGGCTGACCTAGTTAATGCAGCCTAACAATCATTTCATTGAAAAAGTGTTTTATGTGTATGCCACAGTAAAGAGATGTGTTTTTAGTCTAGATTTAAACTGACAGAGTGTGTCTGCTTCCCGAACAATGTTAGGAAGACTGTTACAGAGTTTAGGTGCTAAATAGGAAAAGGATCGACCGCCTGCAGTTGATTTGGATATTCTCGGTATGATCAACTGGCCAGAATTTTGAGACCGCAGTAGACGTGATGGAGTATAATATGTTAAGAGCTCGCTCAAGTATTGGGGAGCTAAACCATTTAGTGCTTTGTAAGTAATAAGTAAGATTTTAAAATGTATGCGATGTTTAATAGGCAGCCAGTGCAGTGTTGTCAGAACTGGGCTAATATGGTCATACTTCCTGGTTCTAGTAAGAACTCGAGCTGCTGCGTTTTGGACCAGCTGGAGTTTATTTATGAAGCGAGCAGGGCAACCACCCAGTAGAGCATTACAATAATCTAACCTTGAGGTCATGAACGCATGAACTAACTGTTCAGCATTTTGCATTGAGAGCATGTGCCGTAATTTAGATATATTTTTAAGATGGTAGAAAGCAGTTTTACAGATGCTAGAAACGTGGCTTTCAAACGAAAGATTGGTATCAAAGAGCACACCCAGGTTCCTCACTGACGACGAGGACTTGACAGAACAGCCATCAAGTGTTAGACAGTATTCTAGGTTACTACTTGTGGAGCTTTTTTGTCCAATAATTAAAAATTCAGTTTTTTCTGAATTGAGTTGCAGGAAATTACCAGTCATCCAATGTTTTATATCAGCTATGCATTCCGTTAATCTTGTGAATTGGTAAGTTTCTTCAGGGCGTGAAGAAATATAGAGCTGAGTATCGTCAGCATAACAATGAAAACTAACGCCATGCTTCCTAATGATATCTCCCAGTGGTAGCATGTACAGGGTGAAGAGTAGCGGTCCTAGCACTGAGCCTTGTGGTACTCCATACTGAACTTGCGATCGGTGTGACATATCTTCATTTACTACTACAAACTGATAACGGTCGCATAGGTATGATTTAAACCATGATAATGCAATTCCACTAATACCTACATAATTTTCGAGTCTATTCAAAAGAATGTTGTGGTCGATAGTATCAAATGCAGCGCTAAGATCGAGTAACACTAATAGAGAGATACAGCCACGATCGGATGATAAGAGCAAATCATTTGTAACACTGACGAGAGCAGTCTCAGTGCTATGATACGCTCTAAATCCTGACTGGAAATCCTCACAGATACCATTTCTTTCTAAAAAGGAACATAATTGTGAAGACACTGCCTTTTCAAGTATTTTTGACAGAAAGGGTAGATTTGAGATTGGTCTATAATTGACTAAATCTGTAGGATCAAGTTGCGGTTTTTTAATAAGTGGTTTAATAATAGCCAACTTAAAAGTTTTCGGTACATATCCTAATGACAAAGATGAATTAATGATATTAAGAAGAGGATCTATGACCTCTGGTAGCATCTCTTTTAATAGCCTAGTTGGTATAGGGTCGAGCATACATGTTGTCGATTTTGATGATTTAACGAGTTTAGCCAATTCTTCTTCTCCTATAGCAGTGAATGAGTGTAATTTTTCCTCAGTGACACTACAATGCTCTGTCTGATGTGATGCTGTATTAGACGGCTGCATGGTTAAAAAATTTTTCCTAATATTATCAATCTTACATGTGAAGAAGTTCATAAAGTCATTACTGCTGTGCTGTTTACAATCATCAGAAGTTGAAGCTTTATTTTTGGTTAATTTAGCCACTGTATCGAATAAATACCTTGGGTTGTGTTTGCTTTCTTCCAAGAGAGTTGAGAAATAAGCAGATCTAGCAGTTTTTACAGCCTTTCTGTATGTGATCATGTGCTCTTTCCACAAATTACGAAATACCTCTAATTTTGTTTTCTTCCAGCTGCGCTCCATTTTTCTGGCTGCTGTTTTAAGGGCCCGGGTGTGTGTGTGTGTGTGTGTGTGTGTGTGTGTGTGTGTGTGTGTGTGTGTGTGTGTGCTCGTTGTACCATGGCGTTGGACTATTTTCTTTAATCTTCTTTAAGCGCAGAGGAGCAACTGTGTCTAAAGTACTGGAAAAGAGAGAGTCAATAGTTTCTGTTGCAACATCGAGTTCTTCTATACTATCTGGGATGCTGAGCAGATGATACTGATGAGGGAGATTATTTAAAAAGCAATCTTTAGTAGCGGCAGTGATTGTCCTGCCATTTTTAAAGCGAGGGGGCGGCTTTGCAACCTTAGCTAAATTAAGTATACATGATACTAAGTAATGATCTGAGATGTCATCGCTCTGCTGCAGAATTTCAACGGTATCAACATTTATTCCATGTGACAATATTAGGTCTTAAGTATGATTATGGCGATGAGTGGGTCCTGACACGTGTTGCCTAACTCCAATAGAGTTTAGTGTGTCTTTAAATGCTAATCCCAATACGTCTTTTCCGTTGTCTACATGGATATTAAAATCACCAACAATTAGTACTTTATCTACGGCCAGTACTAACTCTGATAGAAAATCAGCAAATTCTTTGATAAAGTCTGTATTATGCCCTGGTGGCCTGTATACAGTAGCTAACACAAATGTTGAACGGGTTTTCTCAGGGCATCAAACTGTGGCACCGACGAGACTCTGTGGGATGGTCAAATGAGTGATGGCACCCTTTGGGTTGTCAAGTGGGCTCCCTCCTTCTTCGGTGTTTCGCTGATGGACCCACGACAACTCCAGAGGGTTCAGCAGTCAAGTCAAGTCAAGTCAACTTTATTTATATAGCGCTTTTAACAATGTAGATTGTTTCAAAGCAGCTTTACAGTGTTAAACAGGAAAATAATGCAGCATAATTTTATTCAGCTGTATAGCCATTCTGGAAAAATTTCAAGTATCGTACAGTGACAGTGTGGGCTTTAGATCAATAATTTGACCAGTAATTTAGTTTAAATGGTTAATTTAGTTTAATTATTTAGATGTATTTCGATGTTTAGTTGAAAAATTTAGTGTCCCCAACTGAGCACGCCAAGCCAGAGGCAACAGTGGCAAGGAAACCAAAACCCCATTAGGTGACCTAATGGAGAAAAATAAACCTTGGGAGAAACCAGGCTCAGTCGGGGTGCCAGTTCTCCTCTGGCCAATTAACAAACAGCGTATTATTATTATTATTCTGGCAGTTTTACAGCTCGGAGGTCATAATAGATCAGAATATTCGAGGGACCGGGGGCAACATGCTGGAGACGGGTTTATTGAGGATGATGTTGATTAAATAATTATTAAAGTGCAATATTCGAATGATCGGAGGCAACACGCTGGAGACGGGTTTATTGAGGATGATATATCGATTTAAGTATTATTTAATTGTAATATTCGAACAATCTGAGTCAACACGCCGGAGACGGGTTTATTGAGATGCCGTGTCGATGAGGCAGTTGCAGGGGGCGTCTAATCACGGTCTCCCAGACACTTCGGGGTCCTGTGTTGGTCTTCTCTGGGCGCAGGTCCACCATCTGAACTGGATACGGCCCGGATCCGGCTGACTGCAGTAAACCTCGGGATAAAACAGAGAGACTATCATTAGCGTAGATGCCATTCTTCTGATGATGTAACGAGTACATCAGGTGTTATGGGAAGTGTTCCCGGTTCCGGCTGACCTAGTTAATGCAGCCTAACAATCATTTCATTGAAAAAGTGTTTTATGTGTATGCCACAGTAAAGAGATGTGTTTTTAGTCTAGATTTAAACTGACAGAGTGTGTCTGCTTCCCGAACAATGTTAGGAAGACTGTTACAGAGTTTAGGTGCTAAATAGGAAAAGGATCGACCGCCTGCAGTTGATTTGGATATTCTCGGTATGATCAACTGGCCAGAATTTTGAGACCGCAGTAGACGTGATGGAGTATAATATGTTAAGAGCTCGCTCAAGTATTGGGGAGCTAAACCATTTAGTGCTTTGTAAGTAATAAGTAAGATTTTAAAATGTATGCGATGTTTAATAGGCAGCCAGTGCAGTGTTGTCAGAACTGGGCTAATATGGTCATACTTCCTGGTTCTAGTAAGAACTCGAGCTGCTGCGTTTTGGACCAGCTGGAGTTTATTTATGAAGCGAGCAGGGCAACCACCCAGTAGAGCATTACAATAATCTAACCTTGAGGTCATGAACGCATGAACTAACTGTTCAGCATTTTGCATTGAGAGCATGTGCCGTAATTTAGATATATTTTTAAGATGGTAGAAAGCAGTTTTACAGATGCTAGAAACGTGGCTTTCAAACGAAAGATTGGTATCAAAGAGCACACCCAGGTTCCTCACTGACGACGAGGACTTGACAGAACAGCCATCAAGTGTTAGACAGTATTCTAGGTTACTACTTGTGGAGCTTTTTTGTCCAATAATTAAAAATTCAGTTTTTTCTGAATTGAGTTGCAGGAAATTACCAGTCATCCAATGTTTTATATCAGCTATGCATTCCGTTAATCTTGTGAATTGGTAAGTTTCTTCAGGGCGTGAAGAAATATAGAGCTGAGTATCGTCAGCATAACAATGAAAACTAACGCCATGCTTCCTAATGATATCTCCCAGTGGTAGCATGTACAGGGTGAAGAGTAGCGGTCCTAGCACTGAGCCTTGTGGTACTCCATACTGAACTTGCGATCGGTGTGACATATCTTCATTTACTACTACAAACTGATAACGGTCGCATAGGTATGATTTAAACCATGATAATGCAATTCCACTAATACCTACATAATTTTCGAGTCTATTCAAAAGAATGTTGTGGTCGATAGTATCAAATGCAGCGCTAAGATCGAGTAACACTAATAGAGAGATACAGCCACGATCGGATGATAAGAGCAAATCATTTGTAACACTGACGAGAGCAGTCTCAGTGCTATGATACGGTCTAAATCCTGACTGGAAATCCTCACAGATACCATTTCTTTCTAAAAAGGAACATAATTGTGAAGACACTGCCTTTTCAAGTATTTTTGACAGAAAGGGTAGATTTGAGATTGGTCTATAATTGACTAAATCTGTAGGATCAAGTTGCGGTTTTTTAATAAGTGGTTTAATAATAGCCAACTTAAAAGTTTTCGGTACATATCCTAATGACAAAGATGAATTAATGATATTAAGAAGAGGATCTATGACCTCTGGTAGCATCTCTTTTAATAGCCTAGTTGGTATAGGGTCGAGCATACATGTTGTCGATTTTGATGATTTAACGAGTTTAGCCAATTCTTCTTCTCCTATTGCAGTGAATGAGTGTAATTTTTCCTCAGTGACACTACAATGCTCTGTCTGATGTGATGCTGTATTAGACGGCTGCATGGTTAAAACATTTTTCCTAATATTATCAATCTTACATGTGAAGAAGTTCATAAAGTCATTACTGCTGTGCTGTTTACAATCATCAGAAGTTGAAGCTTTATTTTTGGTTAATTTAGCCACTGTATCGAATAAATACCTTGGGTTGTGTTTGCTTTCTTCCAAGAGAGTTGAGAAATAAGCAGATCTAGCAGTTTTTACAGCCTTTCTGTATGTGATCATGTGCTCTTTCCACAAATTACGAAATACCTCTAATTTTGTTTTCTTCCAGCTGCGCTCCATTTTTCTGGCTGCTGTTTTAAGGGCCCGGGTGTGTGTGTGTGTGTGTGTGTGTGTGTGTGTGTGTGTGTGTGCTCGTTGTACCATGGCGTTGGACTATTTTCTTTAATCTTCTTTAAGCGCAGAGGAGCAACTGTGTCTAAAGTACTGGAAAAGAGAGAGTCAATAGTTTCTGTTGCAACATCGAGTTCTTCTATACTATCTGGGATGCTGAGCAGATGATACTGATGAGGGAGATTATTTAAAAAGCAATCTTTAGTAGCGGCAGTGATTGTCCTGCCATTTTTAAAGCGAGGGGGCGGCTTTGCAACCTTAGCTAAATTAAGTATACATGATACTAAGTAATGATCTGAGATGTCATCGCTCTGCTGCAGAATTTCAACGGTATCAACATTTATTCCATGTGACAATATTAGGTCTTAAGTATGATTATGGCGATGAGTGGGTCCTGACACGTGTTGCCTAACTCCAATAGAGTTTAGTGTGTCTTTAAATGCTAATCCCAATACGTCTTTTCCGTTGTCTACATGGATATTAAAATCACCAACAATTAGTACTTTATCTACGGCCAGTACTAACTCTGATAGAAAATCAGCAAATTCTTTGATAAAGTCTGTATTATGCCCTGGTGGCCTGTATACAGTAGCTAACACAAATGTTGAACGGGTTTTGTCATGTACACTACATAGCGTTACATAAAGCACCAAAACTTCTAAGGAATTATATTTGAAACTAGACTTCTGAGTAATACTGAAGATATTATTATAAATTACAGCAACCCCTCCCCCTTTACCTTTCAGACGCGGCTCATGTTTATAACAATAATCTTGGGGGGTGGACTCATTTAAGGTAATGTAGTCGTCAGGTTTTAGCCAGGTTTCTGTCAAACAGAGCACATCTAGATTATTATCTGTAATAATATCATTAACAATAAGCGCTTTTGGGGAAAGGGATCTAATATTCAGCAACCCAATCTTTATCAATTGTTCATCTGTATTATATCTTTTGTTTATTTGTTGGACGTCAATTAAATTTTTACTGTTGAATGGTTTTGATGTTTTTTTGTATTTACTAATTCGGGGAACAGACACAGTCTCTATATGATAATATCTAGGTGAAAGAGTCTCTATGTGCTGGGATTTATCTGACTCCGGTAACGTGAGACAGCTAGCAGACGGTCGGTTTAGCCAGTTTGTCTGCTTCCTGACCTGGGCCCTAGTGAGTCAAGGTTTAGCTCTAAGACTATGTGCCAGATGACTAGAGAGAAGAGCGGAACCACCCCAAGAGGGATGGATGCCATCCTTCAACAGGTCAGGTCTGCCCCAAAAACATTTCCAATTGTCTATGAACCCTATGTTATTTTGCAGACACCACTTAGACAACCAGCCATTGAGTGATGATAGTCTGCTAACTATCTCATCACTCCTTTTTACCGGGAGCGGTCCAGAACAAAAAACAGCCTCAGACATCGTACTAGCGAGTTCACACACCTCTTTAATGTTAATTCTGGTGATCTCCGACTGGCGAAGTCGAACATCATTAGTGCCGACGTGAATAATAATCTTAGAGAATTTACGATTAGCTTTAGCCAGCACTTTTAAATTTGCTTTGATGTCAGGTGCTCTGGCTCCCGGTAAACAAGTGACTATGGTGGCTGGTGTCTCTATCTTCACGTTCCGTGTAATAGAATCGCCAATGACTAGGGCACTTTCAACAGGATACTCAGTGGGTGCTTCACTGAGAGGGGAGAACCTGTTTGATGTTCTAACCGGAACGGAAAAGCGGTTCTTTGGTCTGCGACTATGCTGCCTCACTGTTACCCAGTTTCCCTGCTGCGAGGGCCCTGCAGCCGGAACCGAAGAATGTACAGAGTTCACTAAGCTATTCGCATCCAAATCAGTGTCTAAAGCTGTTAAATCCTCACTACTCTCAGATAAAGTATGGATGCGTGTTTCTAATTCTGAAATCTTCTCCGTCAGCCTAACTATCTCCTTACATTTATCACATGTGAAGCCCTGTTTGCCAGCGGAGAAGCCTACACTAAACATGCAGCATGCAGTGCAGGTGATAATGACAGGAGAAGACATGACTTACCGTGTTTGTTGATTAATCCAATTTACCACTTACCACAATCGTTTGCTGGACACAATTTACTAATCCAAGTTATGAACTCAGAAAAAGGGAGACCCGGGTGCAGAGATAACAAGCTAACAGGCTAGCAAAATGCTAACGTGTGATGGTGATTTAGATTAAAAGCTAGCGATGTCAAATTTAACGTGATAGGCAATTTTTAAACAATGTATGGTGATGAGTAAGTTATATTTAGCAGTAGAAGAAAGAGGAAATATCAAGATAAAGATTCAAACGTAAGCAAGGCTCAGCAGTGAATCCCAGCGTCCTAGGTTCACTCCCTAGGTGCCATCAACTCACTTGAAGGCCCAAATAGAGTCCATTCTTTTCATCCACAGCCACTGGCTCCCCTTTTCAGCGGCCCTAGAGAGGTCTTTGACTGCCTGCCGATGGGCCTTTCCACGCACTCCCATCTCCTTGAGTAGCCTAGATGTTGAAGTGGCTATGCAGCCTCTGCAGCCTACCTCCACTGGGCGCACATTAGCTTTCCAGCCATGTTGTTGTGCATCCGCTGCAAGCTCAGCGTACCTCAGCCTTTTCCGTTCATAGGCCTCTTCCACTGCACCCTCCCAGGACACAGTGAGCTCGATGATGTACACAAGCTTGAGTGAGGCTGACCACAGAACGAGGTCTGGTCGCTGGTTGGTAACTGCGATCTCAGCTGGAAAGCAGAGTTTCTTTCCCAAGTCTGCCAGCAGCTTCCAGTCCCGTGCTCCACCCAGCTGCCCAGTGTCTGGTCTTGTGATGGTGTGGCTGGCTTGACCCTCACCCTCCCGAACAAATGCTGTCGGTTGCCACCGGGAAGACGGTAGAGGAAGGGCATTTACACTTGTCCGTCGACTTTCCAGCACTGCTGCTAGGCACTTTAGCACCTGGTTGTGCCACCAGGTATAACGGCCTTGGGTGAGGCTTTGGCATACCACTGGTTTAGGTTTGCGGGGGAAGGCAATACATCGTAGGCAGCCCTGATGGTAAAACTTGCCCTGAATGCCTCCATCTCCCACAACTCATTCCAGGAGATTTTCCTCTTCTCCACTCCTTTCCATGCCATCCACTGCCCTTGCTTTGCCTGCGCCACCGCTTGGGCGCACCTTCCTGCTTCCTCCTCCCATCGTACCTCCTGGACCACCAACTTGCGTCTCTGAGATGTAGAGGCCTTGCTCCACGCTGGTGTACTAGCCACAGTGCCAAGACCACTTCTCCCCTCCTGCACTCGGCCCACAATGTCCTTGTGTCTGAGTGCTGCCTTTGCCTGCTCAGTTGCAGCCAATGGGGTCCACTTCCTCCCGGTGGCCAGAGTTGGGGCAGTTTGGGCTACAAATGGATCACTTGAATCCTGTAGCATCATCTCCAGTCTGACTTTGGCGCACTTGTATTCCTCTGTCAGACTGGAAATGGGCAGGTGTAACATCCCTTTGCCGTAGAGCCCGATTCTGCTGAGGCACCTGGGAAGGCCAAGCCACTTCCTTATGTACGAGCTGACCAACACCACAAGTGACATTCACAAGATCTGATTTAACATTATTTATTTGTTCAAATTGATATCTGCCATCAAGGTAACTTTTTAACCATGAGTAAGCAATTCCTCTTATACCATATATTTCTAATTTCATCATTAATAAGCCATGATAAATAGTGTCAAAGACTTTTTTTTAAATCTACAAACACCCCCACAGTATATTAATTATTATCCATTGAAGCGGAAATCTCTTCTACCAGTTCCATCACTGCCATTGAGGTCGACCTATTTTCTCAAAAGCCATACTGATGTTCATTCAAGAGTTTGTGTTTGTGTATAAAATTATCAAGTCTGTGCACAAATAATTTCTCAAACATTCGAGAACTGGGAAAGCAGAGAGATTCGTCTATAGTTGGAAGAAAGATGTCTATCCCCACTTTTAAAATAGGAATAACTTTAGCTGTTTTCATATTATTTGGAAATATACCTGTAAAAAATGACTGACTACAAATATGTGTAAATGGTTCTACTATATATTCTATACTTTTTTGTAAATAATGATGTCAATATCATAACAATCAGTAGACTTTTTACTCTTACAGTTATTAACAATGTCAAGCATTTCTTTTTCATCAGCTCCCCTTATAAATATTGAAGGAATATTACTTCAGAGTAACTTCCTAAATATTCACTTCATCTACCCTATCCTCGGTTCTGTTCTACAATCTCTTCAGTTAAATTATATCCAATATTCACAAAATACTCTACTTTTTTTTATAATTCTTGAATCGTTATTTACCTAATAATTTGGGTAATCTATTTTTCCAGTATTTTTTAAAATGATACTATTAAGTATTTTCCATGTTGCTTGAGTATTACTCTTATACCTATCCAATTATTTATAATAATAGTCCTTTTTGCTAAATCTTATGCTTTTGCGCCGTCCATGCAATAAACGCACATCTTTAAATGAGCTTTGTTTAGGTGGGTTGGATTGACATAGATCAGCACAGGGGCACTTCAGGGGCCAATCAGATTTCAGCTGGGGCCAATGCCCCTCTGGATACGCCACTGGAATAAACATGAGAAATTACAACTAAACTCATAATCATCACGACAGTAAAATATAATCTTATCAACAAGTAATGTGACTCCTTAAAACAGAGAAACACAATACTTATTTATATTAAAGTGAACAGACAATTTAAGAAAATAAAAAAAATAGTTAGAAATGTAATGTGTGTATTTTCTGTCCACCAGCTGGAGTCAGCCTTGGGCCAGAAATGAGAAGTCTTCCTGTTTCCCTGTTCTCTGTAAATAAGAGTCTAGTCTCACATGTTCATGTCTGATGTTTAGCTATTCACTATACATGAGCGTTTAACAGAGAATGGGTACAACACCATTTCATGTATATCTGTGTGAAACAACATTTATTGTTCTATTGTTTTAGTATAGTTCATAACTTGAAGTTTTCACTTTCGCCAACATGTGATTTCTGAAAGATACTATTAAGCATATTTCATTGGATTGTCTCTAATAAATGCTATTGATGAGTTTATACTTCATATATACACTTTAAACCTGTTACCTTCAGTTGTAAGGCTTGCCACATCATCACCTTTATTATCAATATGTGATGTGCTCTACTTTCTTATTTACAGTAAAGAAATCAAAGGTCATTTCATTATCATCAGAGACATTTAATGTTTAAAGAGTTATCAGATACACTTGAAAAGAAATGGAAAGCAAAATCACTTTGTTTTATTATCATCAATATGATGATAAAAATGCCCCTGCAGGACTAAATAACCTCCACAGCTGATAGTCCAGAACCCTAAGAGATAAGCAATTCTGGTAAACAAAATGAACTTTAACAGCTCATTTAAACAATAAAGTAGGACAGACAACAGGCTCTTTAATTGAATTGTATCCAAGACAATTCTACCCCATAACGACTGCAAGGGATATTCGGATCAAATAACTCGTTTGGGGAATTGATTCACAGTTAAAAGAACCGAATCACGTATATGAATAATTCAGAATTAATATTCAACACCTCATCAACTATTTGTGCAGTGATACGTCGATATTAGAGTTATCTTATCAATTCTGGTCAGAATATTACTCCCTGGCCATCGGAAATAATATCATTAATTTTATGTTCATTGATATGAGTCATATCCATGAACATATGAGCACGGTAACGTACGATCAACAGTTTAATGCAACAACTTATGAGCATGAAGCACAAGACACGTTTAGGTGAAAAATGAATACAAGACTTTATTGAGCTATTCTAAGACATACAATCTAAACTAATGAAAACACACACATACTCATTCATACAGTTTGCAGGAAAAGGGTAATATTTGTGAGAGGAGTTGAGTCCCAACCTTCTAGCTTTAGCAACTATTTCTTAAAACTCGACCTGAGAGAATCAAGTAATTAAACCCTTAGGGCCCTATCTTGCACCCAGCGCAATTGACTTTGTACACCGACGCATGTGTCATTCCTATTTTGCACCCGCGCAAAGCGCGCTTTTCCCTCCACAGAAGCACGTTGCTAAACTAGTGAATGAACTTGCGTTTCCTGGGCAGTTCAGCGCAAAAAAGGAGGCGTGTTCCGGCGCAAACAATCCCTGGTGCTATTTTGCTGTTCCATTAAACAATTGCGCCACTGACCAGAAAAAACCTAGTCTAAAGTCAGTGGCGCGTTGCGCGTTGTTCATTATGCTATTTTAAGGGCGCATGCTTGACCATAATGTATAGCGTGCACAACGCGCATACACTTTGCTCATGTAATCTACACAGATGCAACAGTTATTTTTGCAAATCATAAATTGTTACACTAAAAAAATATTAACACATGAGATGACGGAAATCATTGTGGTGTGCCACGAAGATGTGAAAAAATAGGCATAAATCTAGCTTACAAATGATTCAGGCTAATTGTAATAATTAAGGATAAGACCTGTTTGCCCAATAGTGGCAAGACATATATGTATATAAGGACATCTGACAAATTGGTTTGTCCGTCAAGAACCAGGAAAAAAAATCGACTGAAAAACTGAAAAAACTGAAAGACTGAAAAAAAAAAGACTGTGAAATCACCTTTACCATAATGTACAACATTACAACTTCACTTCTCTGTCTTTCACTGCTCTTACAAGAACATCAGTCTCCTCGGCTGTGAACCGCTCCTGGAGTGCGCCTGGTAAATACGCCATAATAATAGCAATCCATAATGGAACTTGCGCACCTGCTTTTAAAGGGAATGTTGGATGACGCTCGGATTGGTTTATTCACGTTACGCCCAAACCACACCTATGAATAATGAAGCTACTTCAGACCAACCCATTTTAGATTTGCGCCGGGCGCAAGAGCCATTTATCCCGCCGGGAAAATAGCAACAGCGCCGAGACCCGCCCACAAAGTTACTTGCGCTTCGCGCTTTGACACTTGCGTTTCAGATCGTTAAAATAGGGCCCTTAGTGTGTCTGCTCGATACAATTTCCATCAGCTCGGCCAGAAATGAAATTTGTACCTGCGTCGTCTGACTGCTCTTTGAAGCGCGGGCTCTTTTCGTGAGGAAGGGCTGCAGCGCTGGTTGGCTGTCGGGCGGTCGTTGCGTTTGCGGCTGGGTGCTCTGGTTGTCTCCGCCGGGAGGAGCTTGTCTCCGGTTCCGGGTTGCGCTGAGTAAGGCTTCGTCGTTGCTGCACAACAGGCTTTCTCTGCGTCTCATGGCTCAACTGCTGGAGGCGCTCACTGAAGTTTGTAGGCGAGGTTCAAATGGAGTTGTCGAGTTCGGAAAGAGCTTTGGTGGCTCTTAGTGCTGGTGAAACGTGCAGGCAAGAAGATGATGAAGCCAGCACGAGTCAGCTGTAGCATTGTCACTGCAAACAGTGGCTAGACGCACAAAACAATGTCTCAAGCGAAAAGCAAAGTATCAACTGTTGATCCCTGTATTAACAGATCCATTTGGTCCGCCCCTGGAGGTGTTCCAGCCATCCATCAGATATTGTTGTGGGCGGGTCTCCCGCCCAGTGCTCCTGTTCTCGCATATCATTAGCGTTTTGCCTCATGTGATAAGTGATAGCAGATTCCGCTGGCTTCTGACGCGCATTTCAAACGCATCATTTTCATATTGCACATATATGGTACATTATACAGAACCGTGCTCTGGACAGAAATATGGGTCATCATTTAACTATTTCATACATACCAAACAGCACGTGTTTCCCATATATGGAGGGCATGATGATAGCGATTATGATGGGGTAACTGTCTAGTTACAGTGAGGAAAACAAGTATTTGAACACCCTGCTATTTTTCAAGTTCTCCCACTTGGAAATCATGGAGGGGTCTGAAATTGTCATCGTAGGTGCATGTCCACTGTGAGAGACATAATCTAAAAAATGTATGATTTTTTTAACAATTTATTTGTATGATACAGCTGCAAATAAGTATTTGAACACCTGTCTATCAGCTAGAATTCTGACCCTCAAAGACCTGTTAGTCTGCCTTTAAAATGTCCACCTCCACTCCATTTATTATCCTAAATTAGATGCACCTGTTTGAGGTGGTTGGCTGCATAAAGACACCTGTCCACCCCATACAATCAGTAAGAGTCCAACTACTGACATGGCCAAGACCAAAGAGCTGTCCAAAGATACTAGAGACAAAATTGTACACCTCCACAAGGCTGGAAAGGGCTACGGGGAAATTGCCAAGCAGCTTGGTCCAACAGCCACTGTTGGAGCAATCATTAGAAAATGGAAGAAGCTAAACATGACTCTCAATCTCCCTCGGACTGGGGCTCCATGCAAGATCTCACCTCGTGGGGTCTCAATAATCCTAAGAAAGGTGAGAAATCAGCCCAGAACTACACAGGAGGAGCTGGTCAATGACCTGAAAAGAGCTGGGACCACCGTTTCCAAGGTTACTGTTGGTAATACACTAAGACGTCATGGTTTGAAATCATGCATGGCACGGAAGGTTCCCCTGCTTAAACCAGCACATGTCCAGGCCTGTCTTAAGTTTGCCAATGACCATTTGGATGATCCAGAGGAGTCATGGCAGAAAGTCATGTGGTCAGATGAGACCGAAATATAACTTTTTGGTCATAATTCCACAAAACGTGTTTGGAGGAAGAAGAATGATGAGTACCATCCCAAGAACACCATCCCTACTGTGAAGCATGGGGGTGGCAGCATCATGCTGTGGGGGGGGTTTTCTGCACATGGGACAGGGCGACTGCACTGTATTAAGGAGAGGATGACCGGGGCCATGTATTGCCAGATTTTGGGGAACAACCTCCTTCCCTCAGTTAGAGCATTGAAGATGGGTCGAGGCTGGGTCTTCCAACATGACAATGACCCGAAGCACACAGCCAGGAGAACCAAGGAGTGGCTCTGTAAGAAGCATATCAAGGTTCTGGCGTGGCCTAGCCAGTCTCCAGACCTAAACCCAATAGAGAATCTTTGGAGGGAGCTCAAACTCCGTGTTTCTCAGCGATAGGCCAGAAACCTGACTGATCTAGAGAAGATCTGTGTGGAGGAGTGGGCCAAAATCCCTCCTGCAGTGCAAACCTGGTGAAAAACTACAGGAAACGTTTGACCTCTGTAATTGCAAACAAAGGCTACTGTACCAAATATTAACATTGATTTTCTCAGGTGTTCAAATACTTATTTGCAGCTGTATCATACAAATAAATAGTTAAAAAATCATACATTGTGATTTCTGGATTTTTTTTTTAGATTATGTCTCTCACAGTGGACATCCACCTACGATGACAGTTTCAGACCCCTCCATGATTTCTAAGTGGGAGAACTTGCAAAATAGCAGTGTGTTCAAATACTTATTTTCCTCACTGTATATAACACTCCGCAGATCCTATGAGACATACATAATACATTGATACACGTTGTCAGGAGATTTCTTAGTGATTTCCCCGCTACTAAAACATATATTTGAAAAGGAGAATCATTTAAAAATCGGTGGCACTGAAATTGTTTGACCCTGGACAAAGTCATTGTGGGTGATTCATGTAGTTCAGTTCCTAGTCGGTTACATAGAAGTCTTTGTATTTGGATTACGAAGAGGGTCTTTGAGAAATAGTCATTGTCAAAGGAAGGGGAGTGTGTTTTAACTCATGTTTTTGGGATCTCCTGAATGCTTGCTAATTGCCCATTCAGGAAGCGTTTAGCACTCTATTGGGTCCAGGTAATTTCGTTACTTTACGCCGGGATGATAAATTGTGGCAGCTGCGAGTCGGGTACCTCCCGGGCACTCCACAAGTAATCATTGTTTGTGAAACAAAGGAATGTCTGTCTGTTGTTTAATGTATCCTTGTGAATTGGGTTTGAGATGGGCCGGACATCTGGACGCCCGGACGTTTGGGTGGACTAGTTTGACCAACTAAATTTTTATTGAATTGCAATCAGTTGATGAATTCTGAATTAAATTTGTTTTTGGCGGTATGGCTCTGTTCAGGGAGTCTTCTGACCTTTCATGAAATAGCAAAGAGTCAGAGGACAGCAGCAGCATTAGGGAATGCTCACACAGTTTAGGACTGGGAGAGCTTAACTATTCCCCCTTTGAACAGAGCAGCAACGATGACATAGTAAATGCCACGTTATACACGACAGGAGGTGCCTGGTTGCAAAGCAGTGAGCAGCAAGTAGTAGGAGCAAACTGAATCTGCTTTAAATAGGCGCCCTGCTTTTAGCGTAGCCATTAGCAGCGAGGGGAGTTGAAACAGCTGATGCAAATCAGCTGATGAGAATGTCTTGACTACTTGGCCTGGCAGAACTGACGCTGACGCTCAATTAAGCTGAGATGATGGGTGAAAATCTTTTATCAAATTTTAATGACTGTGGTGTAACCAAATGTTTATTTTCACATATGCACTTATTGAATTACATAAATTAGTCTATAAACTAAAAATGACAGTGTTTCTCCCCAAACGAAAGTGAAAGTGTCAGAAAGTTTGTCCTGTTCTGCCAGTATCCGTTTGCATAGATTTGCATAGTTTCCTTGCGTGACACTGAACAACAACCTTTTGTTCTAGACATTCACATGATTTACATTTGTGCTGCCAACAATTACTACACTAAGCATGAGTCAAAACTAATGTTAACAGGAATGAGGATATATGTGTTTTTTCTTGAGTACTGAAATCATGTCATGTTGATGCTTACTGTTTTTGCAGGGAAATTCTGTTAAATGCTACTATATAACATAATTGTCATGATCCCAGCCTCTGTTTCCCTGTCTTGTGAAGACTGTGTTTAGCCACACCCTCCACGGGGTAAAAGGTGTAAGAATGTAAAGAACCAGGCAAAATATTCTGGATGAGGAATTTTCATAAAAACTGTCTGAAAAGAAATGAAAGAGATTAACCTCTGAATCCACTCATACAATTATCACTCTCATCTGAGACAACGTCCCACCGAGTGAATCAACTGAGAATGGCTTCATTTGCATGTATTTACCTTGTCCCAAGCTTCCCCCAAACTCCTGATACCCTCTCATGGGAGATCACAAAATCCAATAGATTTTGAGTATATTTCAATGTCAATTCTCACTATACAATATTATTTGTGTTTGGTATCGTTTGAAATGTCTCAGTGCGAATGGTACAAAAATCGCATAAGCACAGAAATATACAAGTTAATAAGAGTTTTTAGAGCTTAGACCTATTTTACTTATGATGGTGGGTGTGGCTGTTAGAGCCATTTGGTTTCCTTTCAATCGAGCCAAATGGGAATTCAACTCAATTTAAATTCCCTTTGTTTGCATGTATTTCCATTTGAAACAGTTTGTGGTCTGGTCGGAGTTATTTAAAGCGATGCAGCAATGAGTTCGGGGCTCACTACTATTAACAAGGTTGGCCCGTAACACAGAAAATGCTCTGTGTTATGTAATAATCAAGAAGTCAGGAAATCTTTCACTCTTTAAGCTATTTCGGAATATTTGATGTTATGTATGAATTATCTTTGAATTGATTATGTAATTGGCATTATACATTTACCTGACTGTTAATAAAATTGTTATTTTGATCCTTTCTGAATTACTCTGTAATTATTAATTATCTCCAGAACGGAGCTGCAACAAAAGGTTAAAACGGAATGATTAAATGTATGATTAACTATTAGATATAAATGACCAAACAACCCATTGGCATTCTATCCTAAATTCGACAATATGATAAATGGAGTCAGATAGAGAATATTATAATTCAATCCATTTTGCCCAGCTGAAACACGAACGCGCAAACGGCCTTCGAGTCGCTATTGCTACCGATCCTTGGAGCGATTTCAGCGACCTTACAAAGGCGTCTTTGATTTTATTGATTTAATTTTTCCAAAATATCCGCTTTTCAAGATGCTCGTGGAAATGTATCTGATCTTTGACCGATCTCAGGCAGCAGTGCAAAGATGATTCTGATCAAATCATTTGATCTAATATTTGATGTTCCCTTTCAGTCGGTCACGTTCGACGTACGTTGGAAATGACCAACGAATTGGGATCTGATCTCAGAGACCAATCTACTTCGAGTGTGTTAAAAACGAGCCAATGGAGATTGGCATGCGATCCACGCATTCCATGCTCCGCCCCGCGGTGCGGGTATAAATAAGGAAGTGGAATGCTTGATCATTGCTTTCTATTTCGGAGCCGAACAGTGAATGTTTCCTGTTTCTACGAAGAGTGTGACTACGAGTCTCGTGAGAGGAACGACTGCTGCTTCCAGTGCGGGTTTGACGGCGCGTCTCAGCGGGTGCAGCTTCAACGGAGATCAAGTGTTGGTTCGCTGGGCGTTTCCGTTTTTGAGTGCACACACAGACTTGCACCTTTGTACTGTGTGGTGCCGCGGTCATCTCCCTGAGTGCTCCAGCATATAAAAAGAGCAGTTTGCTTTCTGAAAGAGCAACACGGTTTGACCCTGCGTCTTTTTCAAGATGTCATTCAAACCGTATGTTTCTGGATGCCATCGGTATCTATCTCCAGTTGACGGGCACGATCGCTGTCTCACGTGTTTGGGCGTTCAGCGAACTGAGGCAGCCTTCGCAAATGACTCATGTTCCCACTGCGGGAACATGACCATCGCAGTTTTTGCGGTTCAGACTCCAATACCTCGAAAGAGGTGGAGTGCCATTGCGCATCCACCGATCTAGTGGCCCTCCCGCTGCAAAGCTGATGACTTTGGTGACGACCTGTGGGTGACGGTGAGGGCATCCCCGATGGGTCAAACGGCTCCTCTGCCCCCGCTGCGCCGGTGGAGCTTCCAAGAGAGCGTGCTGGCCCCTCTCGGGGGGTCCCAGTCGTTTCTTTTGGGGCTCCGGCTGAGGATATGATGTCGGTTGCAGCATCGGGGGACGAGCTAATGGGCTATGAGGATGAAGATTCGGCTGCGCTGCCCCCTTCAGGTGTGACAGCGTTGCCTGAGTCTGACCCAGAGCTATGCTATCAGAGCCAAAGCTATGCTTTCCCGGGCCGCCATGAGTGTCGGGCTCGAGTGGAACCCTCCACCGTGTCCCGAACCCTCGCGGTTGGATAATTGGTATCTCGGGACGGCCCGTGCTGGTTCTCAGCGCCCTGCCCCGGTGCCATTCTTCCCGGAAGTGCATCAGGAGATCACGAAGTCGTGGACAGCGCCTTACAACGCTCGAAACCAATCAACTGACTCCTCCGTCCTCACTACCCTCGATGATGGTGCGGCGAAGGGTTATGAGGGAATCCCCCCAGTTGAGCGGTCTGTGGCGATGCAGCTGTGTCCCAAGACCGCTGAGGAGACCCGCGTCTCCCCTCCCGGGCGTGTAAGTTCTCGTCCGCACTAACGGGCAAGGCTTACACCGCCTGTGGGGAAGCCGCATCATCTCTGCATGCCATGGCGCTCCTGCAGGTCCACCAGGCCAAGGCGCTTAAGGAATTGCACAAGGGTAGTTCCGACGATCTTGCGGTCAGAGATCGATGTCCTACTGGCGAAGGACGAGGTCGAGCCGGTTCCTCCAGCCGATATGAAGGCGGGGTTCTACAGCCCCTACTTCATTGTACCCAAGAAAGGTGGTGGGTTACGGCCAATCTTGGACCTGCGTATCCTGAATCGGGCCCTGCACAAGCTCCCGTTGCGAATGCTAATGCAGAAACGCATTTTCGAATGCATCCATCCCCAAGATTGGTTCGCAGCGATCGACCTGAAGGACGCGTACTTTCATATCTCTATCCTTCCTCGACACAGACCGTTCCTACGCTTTGCGTTCGAGGGGAAGGCATATCAGTACATATCCTGCCCTTCGGGCTGTCCCTGTCGCCTCACGTCTTTACGAAAGTCACAGAGGCAGCCATTGTTCCGCTCAGAGAACGCGGCGTTCGCATCCTCATCTATCTCGACGACTGGCTCATACTCGCCCAGTCTCGGGAGCAGTTGTGCGAACACAGGGACATGGTGCTCAGTCACCTCCCAGGTGCGCTCAACCAGACAGCCGACGAGCTCTCATGGCAGCCGACACCTCTGGGAGAGTGGCTACTCCATCCCCAGGCGGTCCAGCTGATATGGGACCTCTTCGGATACGTGCGTCTATTTTGTCTCCAGTTGTGTTCCCCGGAAACGGTTCCGACGTACGTCGAACGTGACCAACTGAAAGGGAACGTCTCGGTTACGTATGTAACCACTGTTCGGCTCCGAAATAGAAAGCAATGATCAAGCATTGGATCCCAATTCGTCGGTCAGTTCCGACGTACGTCTCCGTTCCCTCCTTCAGGGAACGAGGGTTACATACGTAACCGAGACATTTTTAAAATGTCATAGATGAGAATTGTTAAAATTATTGAATGTATTTTGAGACAAAGGTCTTGTTAATGTTTGTCAGTTTTGTTCAAGGTAATTAAAGCAACAGTTTCTGAATAATGGAAGAATGTGTAAAAGTATGATATTTGGGGTAAAAAGCACCATATTTAACATGATCATAAACAGCCGCTGACTTTAACATTTGATGACATGACATGGTCAGATTCAGATTGTAAAATCATATATTAAGTTGTGTGTCTACCTTAGAGATTATAATGAAACCATCAGATTTAAAAATGTGATATTAATCATATCATATAATAAAATATAATTTATTGTTACTACTGTAAATCTATATTAAATTATTATGGGATCTCTTTCAATGCTTTCAGAATCTTTACTTTTTTACTTGATTTTGTTTCAGTATTTAATTTTTTTTTAACATATTTTAGTGACAGTATATTTACAGTATTCAACAAAAATTAAAAGAAAATAGTACAAACTTTGCTAAAGTGATTGTTTTGAACAAGTACTGTATTAATGCAAATGTAATTTATTTGAGAGACGTCCCTCTCATTGCATGATAACAATGTAATTGCAAATGGGAATGCATTTGTAAAGTACGCAGTAATTGAGCAGGAGAGATGATCAGATAATCTTAGCTAAAAAAAGCTTGAATGATGACCACTATGGTAAACATTTACTCAAGGTGAATTCTGTCTTTTGGTTCTCAGAAGAGAAACTTGTTAATCATCTTTGGTGTATCTCTTAAAGATGAGATGAGCCACACCAAAGACAGTCACACCCTGTTCAGCTTCTTCTCCCATAATAAACTATTTTTGTAAATCAAATGATTCTCAAGGCAAAACTGTTTCTACTGTAAAGAGAGACAGTTTATTATGTCAATCATTGAAATGGAAAGATGAAGAACCAGGAAGCATGGATTCCCAATGTTATCACTGATTTCTAAGCAATACCCAACTTTACTGAATACACCTTTCAGCTTTTGTTTAGTTGTCAGTCAAAGAAGTTGTTGTCATCACTCAATGACAACACAAAAATATTAACCAAAACATTGTTTATTTATTCCATCTCCTTTATTAACAGGTAAATGGGGAAAATGTATCGGTTACATATGGTAACACTCGTTCCCTGAAGGTCAGCGATGATCCGATGAAATAGGATCCCTAATGAAGAGCCATGCTGCTGGCCCTTCCAGCGCCCTGCATAAGCCCCTTAAACCCCCATACCTCTGGGCCGGAGATGCTTATGCAAGGAGAGTCATCACTGACGTTTCGCATGACCCACTCAGTGAATATTGGATAACGTTGGGAAAGCGTGCCCCTTTGGAGAAAGGGATTGCTGCGGAGCCACATCCTGCCCGAATGGAGGTATCATGTGGGAATACACATATGCACTAGCCAGTCTAGGGTATTGCAACATATGGCATTTCTCTGGGATGGTTCTGAGGTGGAGAGCGCACCGTCAGAGATGACAGAGTGTACTCTGTCAAGGGAAAGACACTGGCTAGCCATCAGGGTAGCAGTACTGTGGAAATACACATATGAGGTCGCCACAGGGACCACTGCAGTGCATATGGGCACCCAGCCTAATCGAGTAAAAAAAAGTAATAGGCCTCGGAGGGTGACGGAGGAACTCAGCTGATTAGCCATTACTGGGTAACCAACTGGAGTGATGAGCACACGTATATAGCCTGACAGCAAGAATGGTGCAGCAAGCCGACACTTGAGCGATCTCCCTGCACTACTGGCTGCTGGAGGTGAGTACACGGGAGGAACCCAGCTCTACACAAAGGCTATAGGATCTAGTGAACTTGTGATTTTTGAGCAAGGTCCCAGGAGGAAGAAACATTCATAGTTGAGTGTGCTCGCAACCCAAACAGGCAAGGCGTGTCTTGGGCTTGGTATGCCAAGACAACAGAATCCACTATCTAGTGGGCTAACCTCTGCTTGCAGACAGCATTTCCCTTCTGCTGGCCTTCGTAACAGACAAAGAGCTGCTCTAAGGTCCTGAAGCTTTGCATACTGTCCATGTAGCCCTGCAGAGTGTTGATGGGACAGAGAAAAGCTAGGGCTGGGCTTCCTCCGAGGGTAGCGCTTGCAGGTTCATTACCTGGTTTCTAAACGGAGTGGTAGGAACCTTGGGCACATATCCAAGCCAGGGTCTCAGGATCACGTGAGAGTCAGCCGGCCCGAACTCCAGGCACGATTCGTCGACCGAAAATGCCTGCATGTCCCACACCCTCTTGATTGTGAATTGAATGTCACGTGCGAATGAAGCAAGTAAACTCAAAATGTTCAAGCGTCCAACTACACGCAAATTATTCGCACAAGTTGTGTCTGGTGTGAACGCACAGTCAGAACTCTTACCAGCTGTGAGGACAGCTCTTGAGCACTCTCATCAGCGCACCAACCATCTGTAAAAACAGCTTTTGATCGGCTGAGTTACAATCGCCACACCAACATGAAGAGAAGCAGGCTTCTACCAAAAGTCAGATGACTATTGATAAAACACTGGTCTGAGAACAATAAAGACATGAACCACTCTACTCCGAAGTGAAGTGCAATCTGATGTGGGCACCCGCTTCCGTATTTATACCTGCATTGTGTGTGCGGAGCACTGGACGCAAAGACCACATGCCAATGTTCATTGGCTCATTTAGTTACACTCTGAGAGGATTGGTCTCCTTTGCGTGATCCCATTTCATCGGCTTGTCTCTGACGTACATCAAGAGTGACAAACTGAAAGGGAACATGAGCCATAAACTCATTGCCATACACCTTTAATGAGCACTTTGTAGAACCAGTAATATTGAAATGTGTTGGACAAAATAATATTTTAAAAAATATATAAATAAATGAAGAACAACTATTCCTTTATTTATATCGCTCAAACTGGCAACACTGCCATACAGGGTTACAATTTAATAAATCACAATTCTGTGAGGAACAAATGTATGATAGTCTAAAGACACGAATGAAAGGATTGACTCAAAAAAGACATCAATGGATGCACTTCTGCACCTTCCTTGAACAAAATTAATTACACAAGAGACCATGTGTCAGTATTAAATACATGGGATTTTCTCTTCACCTCGTAAGGTGGCTTATTAATGTCATATAACACCTCTGTGATTAGAGCCATAAATAATGCCTGCATTCAATAAACATAGTGGGGAGCAAGTAAGATTCAAACATTTTGGCCAGAGGAAGAAGATAAATAAGAGGAGGAGGAAGAAGAAGAAGAATAGGCAGAATCCTTTTTTTCACTAAGTGTAAATGGTTGTTAGATGCTATTTATAGGCTACTTAGTGCAAATAGTAGCATATAATATTTCTGCCTCAGTTTATTGTAGTATATTATAAAACAGTATGCAACAACAAATGAGTGTATATGATTAAAATGATTAAAATCATCAAATGGGGCAATATTGGGGCAATAAAGGCCTCCCCTACATCAACAGCTAACCCAACCTGATAAACACTTTATTCCCACTATTAAACACAAGATAAACACTATTTTCCACTATTAAAGGGATAGTTCACCCAAAAATTAAAATTAGCCCATAATTTACTCTCCCTCAAGTCATCCTAGGTGTGTATGACATTCTTCTTTCAGATGAACACAATCTGAGTTATATTACAAAAGTCCAGGCTAATTCAAGCATTAGAATGTGATTCATAGTTGCTCTGTTTTTGAAGTCCATAACAAGTGCATCTGTGCGTCATATAACTGCTCCCTGTGGCTCTGGGGTGTTAATAAAGGCCTTCTGAAGCGAAATCGATGCGTTTGTGTAAGAAAATGATCTATATTTAAAACTTTATCAAGTAAAGTTTCAGCCGACCGCCTTCTGTGGAAAAGTGTTGAATGTTGAAAGTGAAACTCAAGATGCGTTCGTGATGTCATGACGAGCGGAGCTGAGCGTTAGTCTTTCGACCGGCTGGGGAACTTTCAACACTTTCTCCGGTTATGGATATTTTTACAAAAATATGGATATTTTTCTAACACAAACGCGTCGATTCGCTTCAGAAGGCCTTTATTAACACCCCAGAGCCGCGTGGAGCTGTTATATGACGGACAGATGCACTTTTTATGGACTTCAAAAACAGAGCAACTATAAATCCAATTCTAATGCTTGGATTAGCCTGGACTTTTGTAATATAACTTTTTTTGATTAGTCTGAAAGAAGAATGTCACACACACCTCGAATGACTTGAGGGTGAGTAAATTATGGGCTAATTTTTATTTTTGGGTGACCTATCCCTTTAAATATCCATTAGGCCCTTTATTTCCCCTTTTCGAATATTTTCTTAAATTCTATAAAAAAAATTGCAGTCGGATATTGGATTGGAGAAGAATGAGTTTGGAAAAGAGCAAATTGAACACAGCAAAATGAACACAGATTTGTCACCACCCACCTAACTCACCACACCAGTGACCCTGTTATCAGATTATCTGTTAAAGTGTTCCTGTTACCATCGGATTCTTTTCAAAACATATCTGGATCAATCAGACAGTGGTGGGCGGAGCTAGTGTAAATAGCCTCTGCCAACAAGGCGCCTATTTGACAATATTGAATATAATCACATTGATAATAATAAGGAGCAGAAAAACTATTAATAATGCTAATAATATCCTGGTTGAACAGTTTGTGAAACATGCTCCTCTTGTCTTATTATTGTTTGTGTTTGCCTGTGCTTTACTATCTTCATTTAAAGGCTCAAGTTCCACATTTACATCTGAACACTTGTTTTGTTCTGAGACTCTGTCTGCACTAGCCTGACTGTCACCATCACCATCATTCCTGGTTTGTGAGAGCATTGCTTCAGTCTCAGAGTTAAAATTACAGTTGATCACTACAGACTGAGAGTCGTGATAATTTTTTGTATTAATATTAATATGTTCAGTGTGTCTATTATCATGACTTGAAGAAACATTGGGTTCTGACTGATGATCAGTATCAGAGTTAAAATCACTGTTGTTCAGGTCATCCTGCACATCTTTCTCTTCTCTCCCTGTTTCTGACTCGTTGTTTAACTCCCTTTTGCTGAACTGACAGTCCATCACATCAGATAAAATGACTGACTTTAACTGATTGTGATTACTGAGTTCAATTGATGGTGTAGATTCATCTGCCAGGGGTTTTGAGGGCTTTGTTTCAGTTTTAAAGTTAAAATCACAGTTGATAATTTGATCCTGCTGATCGCTCACTGTAGACTGAGAGTCAGGATGGGTTTCAGTGATGATAGTGGTGTGGTCAGTGTGACTCTGGTCATGTGTTGAAGGATCATTTGGTGTTGGCTGATGGTCAGTATCATCATCAGGTGACTGTATTCCTCTGTCTGCTGTAGACTGAGAGTCAGGATGGGTTTCAGTGATGATAGTGGTGTGGTCAGTGTGACTATAGTCATGTCTTGAAGGAGCATTTGGTGTTGTCTGATGGTCAGTATCAGCATCAGGTGACTGTATTCCTCCGTCTGCTGTAGACTGAGAGTCAGGATGGGTTTCAGTGATGATAGTGGTGTGGTCAGTGTGACTCTGGTCTTGTCTTGAAGGAGCATTTGGTGTTGGCTGATGGTCAGTATCAGCATCAGGTGACTGTATTCCTCTGTCTGCTGTAGACTGAGAGTCAGGATGGGTTTCAGTGATGATACTGGTGTGGTCAGTGTGACTATAGTCATGTCTTGAAGGAGCATTTGGTGTTGGCTGATGGTCAGTATCAGCATCAGGTGACTGTATTCCTCTGTCTGCTGTAGACTGAGAGTCATGATGGGTTTCAGTGATGATAGTGGTGTGTTCAGTGTGACTCTGGTCATGCCTTGAAGGAGCATTTGGTGTTGGCTGATGGTCAGTATCAGCATCAGGTGACTGTATTCCTCTGTCTGCTGTAGACTGAGAGTCATGATGGGTTTCAGTGATGATAGTGATGTGGTCAGTGTGACTCTGGTCATGTCTTGAAGGAGCATTTGGTGTTGGCTGATGGTCAGTATCATCATCAGGTGACTGTATTCCTCTGTCTGCTGTAGACTGAGAGTCAGGATGGGTTTCAGTGATGATAGTGATGTGTTCAGTGTGACTCTGGTCATGTCTTGAAGGATCATTTGGTGTTGGCTGATGGTCAGTATCAGCATCAGGTGACTGTATTCCTCTGTCTGCTGTAGACTGAGAGTCAGGATGGGTTTCAGTGATGATAGTGGTGTGGTCAGTGTGACTCTGGTCATGACTTGAAGGAGCATTTGGTGTTGGCTGATGGTCAGTATCAGCATCAGGTGACTGTATTCCTCTGTCTGCTGTAGACTGAGAGTCAGGATGGGTTTCAGTGATGATAGTGATGTGGTCAGTTTTCTGATTTCCGTCAGGTTCACTGTCTCTTCGACGTTTTTGATGCTTTGGATAATCTTCTTGTGACCCAGTGTTTGCTCTTTTTCTTTCTGACTCATTGTCCTCAAAGAACATGTCCTCTGTACTTCCTGAATCTGAAAAAAGAAACAAGAATAACACAATAAAGCAAGAGTTTCTCTCTGGCTCCTGCTGATCACACCCATATGTTTTTTACTTCTTTTTCTTTTGGTATTCGTTTGTTGATACTTTTTCAAACACCGTTAACATTTCCCTTGAACCATGCCCTTTGATTGCTCTCTTTGGTGTCCCAGCAGTTCTGGATGAGTATACAAAAAAAGTATGCTAATGGTCTTGCCTTTGCATCACTGACAACTCACAGACATATGTGACCCGTCACGTAAACCAGTGATACAAGTTGGCAGCACAACTTTCGAGCGAAATGAGAAAGAAGCGTTTTGCTTTTTTGCAGAATCTGTTAGTTCAGATCACGAAGAAGCCTCTCCGTGTTTGAGATAGCAGTATTGGTATATTTAAAAGCGTACATTTTGAAGTTGAAATCGGCTTGTTTTTCGGAGATTCTAGCATGCAGTAGAGGAGTGTTTCTTTTGTTATTGCCCCCGCCCTCCAAGGGAAGCGTGGCTACATAGTTATGCAGCTCTGGCCGGCTCTAGCGTCAGACGAGTTGGGCTTCCTAGCGTCAGACGAGTAACATTTGATGGGGATAAAATCCGTAATTTTGACTGTAAATGCTTAAAATAACTCTCTACATGGGAGACAGTCCTGTAGCCAGAAGCTTTCTCCAGACATTATGTACAAACATACGGCTGGATTCTTTAGCTGCGGAAAAAGAGTGGCAGGACATGCAAATTATTGGACATTTAGAGGCAAACAGACGCACAGTGCAAACTTCGGAGATGGTTACATCCATAAACAAGAAGACTCCGACAAAGAGAAAGTGTGCCCGAACGACTTCTTTCATTGGAGGCAACGAGATCTGCAAGAATACTTTTCTGTTTCTTATGGGGTGAGTTTCCATAAACATCAAAGTTTGTTGTTTTGTGTTCATTCTAAGAACACGTACACGTTATCTAATGTTTAGTCCATGTTTAGACCTTCCCATACCTACCTATTGTTATTAGCTAGCTCAGGACTGTTGTTTTAATTGTAATCGTTGGCATCGTATCACTTGCCAAAAACCCCCATTACTATAATGGGCTTTTAGATGGTAATGTTAACATCTGCTACTTGCATTTACGCGTTACGTTAAGTGTTTCCCGCGTGAGGTACTTTGTGTTGTACATTGCCATGATGTTCAAGCACACACAAAACTATACTCTACCTCAGCGTTTCAGACACACCGTGAAATATTGCAAAAGTTAATATCAGATCATTTTAGAATACAGTATAGGATGTACCAAATATTCTTCAGTTTTATGCAAAACAGAAATATGACAAATAGAATACTATATATACTATACTATTTTATATACTATGAAAACACATAATTATAGTTGATTTTAGTTTATCATAGTTGATCATAACTAGAGATGAAATGGCATGAACATTTCATTTCATGATTATAGTGACTAAAATGATCACGGTTATCACAGAATCCTGTTCAAAAAGTACTAATGCTACACAATTAAATAAATTCACCAAGTTTTATGTAGAAAACCAGCAAATAACAAATAAAATTAGCATCAATATGTACTTTTTGTGTACATAAACATTAAAATAATAACATTAAAAATGATGGCCAGATTTTAAAGGATTGTCTTGCAACATGTTATCTACAATGCACAAGTTCAAATAGAGTTTTGACAAAAAAGGTTTTATAAAAAGATAAAACTTGCATATTTCAGCCTCTAAATTATTTTTAGTCAAAAAAGATAAATTACTGACATTTACAATGCACATTATCCTTTATTATTAATAGTATGCGGTCCGATTGCAACCATGCAGTTTTACAGGGGGGAGCTTTACAGGGGTTATGGCTTATCTAAATGAGATGTAAATGAGCCCTATTGTCACTCCCAGCAGGTGAGAACAGGTGAGAACTGCACAGTCTTTAGAGGTCGATTTCTCCCTTTTGACCTTTTTTGAGTGCCTACTTTCAAATGAACACAACTTCTCCAAATATTATCTGATTTCCATGTGTTACACATTGTTGGAATGCTTGGAGACTACACTTTCAGAATCTGTGAATAACTCAAAATACCCCAGAACCGACTTGTGTCCCTACAGTTAAAAAGGCCCATTGGGACTTGTATTTTGAAAGTTGTGTCTGTGAGACTTTCTCTGGCAATCAGCCAATGTCAGAACGCGCTGTCTTAGCAGCAGACACTATGCTCCGCCCATCTCCAGCAGGTGGCGTTAATTAATGCTAGTGAATAGCTCTGCATGGCGTGAGTGTTTCAAACGGACTCTGTGCTTGCTTCACCTTTTGTGTGCGTATATTGTATGAAGTAAGTTGATTTATGTACTTACTATGAAGCTTATGTTAACTGTTTGATGAACTGAATTTATGTCTGGTTGATATCCCTTGTTTAAATTATACTTTCCATTGAAGTAATGATAAATTTGTGTTCATGTATTAACATGATGGTGCTTTAAGTGTTTCTGTTACCACTCAATACATTTATCTAGTTGATTAATTGTTTCTGTTATGTTATATTGATTATTTTTTGTATGCTTTGTTTTAGACCACACACATAGACAAACATATGGAACCAGCAATGTGCTGGAAATAAAGAGCAAAGAAACCCTACTGCTTCTTCATGTCTCTAACCGGACATCTGTGGTGAACTAGTCCCCAACTGGCAACCCCCAAACTGATTTAAATTTAACAGTTTTCTTTATGTTCCTTCGAGCCGGAGCCAGAGTTTTCCAGAGTTATGGAGAAGCAACCATCAGCTGAAGTGCTGATGCTGAAAATGCTGATTTAAGGAAACTCCACTGTGACCTGATTACCACAGTTCAGCAGCTGAAGGAGGAAAGAGATGATTTTAAGAAGGCCAACAGTAAGTTCACGTCACAGATGTCTCAACTACAAGCAGAGGTAAAACAGTTGTTAAGTTGGCAAACTCAGCAGCTGCAACTCCCTCAAAGATTAACTCCACTTCCTGTACCTGGTCCATCAAAGACCCTAGACCGCCCTAGACCAGTACCAGCCCCACGGAGGCCAAAAGTAACGGGCCCGGGGTTGAATCCAAGCGATGCACAAGCCTCTCATGATACATCACAATGTAGTAGCTCAGTGGAAAGTTGGGAAAGTTCTGAGTATTCAAGCAGTCAAGAAAGTCTTTTCTCTTCTGTCGATGATGGCATGAGAAACCTGCACCTGAGCTCAACCAGGCAACAAAAGGTTAACCCCAGTCCACCAACTGGAAGAACGACTAGTAGGAGGCAAGATGGGGGACATGAAGCCAACATGGTTCCGAGAAGTCATGTCCGATCTCCGCCTCAACAATCTTCCTCCAGGCAACAGCATAAGCTATCATCTAAGAGTAGGAGAAGGCACCACCACTCTCCAAGTTCATTGGTTGACCAAGAAAGAGTATATCGTGGACCTACTCCTACGATTCCCGACCTGATTCACCCGAACCCCAGAGAGTTTGCAAGGCTTAAGATTGCTTTGGAAAACATTCTGCCAGCTTATACCACAGAGCGCTTCAAATTCCATATTCTGCTAGAACATCTGAAGCTTGAGGAAGCACAGCTAATTGCTGAATCATACAGCAGTTAACGTCATCTTTATACCCACACCATGGATGCCCTCAATAAGCAGTATGGCCAGCCACATCAATTGGCATTACAGCGCATAGTGGAACTGATGGAGGGACCGAGCATCAACACTGGAGACATCAAAACTTTCCGGATGTATGCTCTGAGGGTGAGATCCTTGGTGGGAATGTTGCGACAACTAAGTAAGCCTGGCAATGGGGAATTAAGATGTGGATCTCATGTGTCCAGACTACTGAGTAGATTGCCACATGATCTGCGAAGCAGTTTCAGAAGATTCATCTATCCCTTGAATGTGAAGATTCCTAACCTCCTTGACTTCTCAGACTGGTTAGAATATGAAATCCAAAGGCAAGAAGATTCCACAAGATATGCAAGCCGCTCAAGTAGAGGGTACTCAACCAGATCATCTTGCGACCCACCAAGGAAGGTAAACCCATTCCACAAAGGGACAGAAGTCCTACTCAGCACTGATAAATACCCTTCTGCACCTCCATCACCTGTCACAGTTAAGACCTCAATGGCAAAACCTTACTGTCCTTACTGTGATAACAACAAACACTCTTTGAATAACTGCGCCAATTTCTCTCAACTCTCCAAATCTCAGAGACAAAATTGGATAAAGGGGCACAACAGATGCTGGCGCTGTGGACGGGCCATAGATCATCAGAGTGTAACCTCAAGATGCGCTGCAAATCATGTAAAGGTTGACCACTTGCTTGCTTGTTTTTCATGAGGTTAATGTTAGGAACAAGGACAAAGTAGTGGAAGGAGAGGATACATCTGCAAACCCTATGATGGGGGAAGCCGCCAACGATGTATTATTCATTGACAAGCCCCTAGGAAGTCGGAAGGTACTGTTGAAAATGTGTAAAGTAATTCTGAGAAATTGAGATCGATCCATAAATGCTTATGCCATTCTTGATGATGGCTCAGAAAGGAGCATCTTGTTGCACGCTGCAGCTAACCAGCTGAAATTAAAAGGGAAGCCAGAGGACCTGCCCCTGCGCACAGTCAGGCAAGAGTTAAAGGTCCTGCATGGGGCGGCTGTTTCCTTCAATCTTTCACCAGCCTGTCAACCAAACAAAGTATATCCAATCAGTGGAGCTTTCACTGCATCAGAGCTGGGGCTTGGAATACACTGACATCCTGTTAAGGCTCTACGGAAAAGGTACCGTCAGCTTAAAGGACTTCCCCTCCAAAACATTGAAGCAGCTCATCCAGTTTTGCTCATTGGATCAGACTACCCTCATTTAATTACCCCAGTTGAACCGTTTCGCTTGGGACCACCAGGTGGTCCTGCTGCAATTAGGACTCTCCTTGGATGGACTTTACAAGGACCAGTTCAAGCTTTGCAACATCGCTTCACAGAGCAGCAATGTCTGTTCACAAGTTTGTCACCTTCTGCTACTCTGCATGAACAAGTTGAAAGACTCTGGCAAATGGATGTCCTTCCATGGAGGGATGCGAAGACGAGTACTCGATCAGTACAAGACCAGCAGTCACTAAAATTGCTGGAACAAAAAAACTATCAGAGTTGAAGTCGATGGGATTCAGCGATATGCTACCCCACTGCTCAGAGTTCAAAATATGCCCCCTCTTCATGCACCTAAAACAGCATTAATGCCTCATCTTAGAAGCCTAGAGCGTCGCCTCAGTAAGTCTGCTGATCAAGCAGCTATCTACCAGGCTGAAATTAAACGACTGGAGCAGGCAGGTTACATTGCTGAACTACAGTCAGGAGAAGACACTCCAGTGAGTTGGTATATCCCACACCATATGGTTGAACATAACGGGAAACATAGGGTGGTTTTCAACTGTTCATTCCAGTTCCAAGGAAACAACCTTAATGAACTGCTACTTCCAGGACCTACTCTGACTTCCTTGTTACTGGCTGTGCTACTAAGATTCAGAGAACATTCAATCGCCATCAGCAGCGACATTAAAGGAATGTTCCACCAGATAAGACTCCTTCCCGAAGATCGACCCCTTCTCCGTTTTTTTATGGAGAGATCAAGAAAGAGAAGTGCAGCCCAGAGTCTATGAATGGCAAGTCCTTCCCTTTGGGACCACTAGTAGTCCATGTTGCGCTGTCTCTGCTTTGCAAAAGCATATCCTGGAAAACAGTCAGCCTGGTGAAAAGGTACATGATGCTGTACACAAGGCATTTTATGTTGACAATTACCTGCAAAGTCTGCCCTCTGTAGATGAAGCAAGGCACATGGTAGACCAGTTTCAGAGTGTCTTGGCAGAAGGAGGATTCGAACTCAGGCAATGGGCCAGTAATGCACCTTCCACCATCAGTCACTTACCAGTGGCATCCAGGTCTGACAGTGCTGAGCAATGGATCGCCAAGGGTAGTGTTTTAAATCATGAATCAGTGCTTGGACTCCAGTGGAACTGTCAAGATGATACCTTGTCATATAAGCTCCGTGCTATAGAGTGCCATAAAGTTACTATGCGCAACATCTATAAAGTGATTGCCAGCCAATATGATCCTCTTGGCTACATCATCCCATACATCACATGTGCCAAGGTAATAGTGCAGAGACTATGGGACAAAAAGAGAGATTGGGATGATCCCATGTAACCCGATAATTTAGTGAATGCATGGAACAGATGGGCAGAGGAGCTCGGTAATCTACAAAAGATAGTCTTACCCAGATGCTATTGCAGTGCACCAAAGGATGATGTATCCAGCCAACGAGATATTCATATCTTCTGTGACGCGTCAGAGTCAGCTTATGGGTCGGTCGCTTATCTTCGAACAGAAGACCAGCAGGGAGAAGTGGAGGTCACATTCATTGTGGCCAGATCAAGAGTGGCTCCCAAAAAACGTCTGTCAATCCCTCGTCTAGAACTATGTGCAGCCCTAACAGGTGCCCAGTTGGCCAGGATCCTGCAGAATGAACTGACTTTGCCCAATCAAGAAGTTTTCCTTTGGACTGATTCCACCACAGTTTTAACTTGGATTTATTCAGAATCCTGTCGATTCAAGGTTTTCGTTGGTACACGAGATACTGAGATTCAGGACCTTACCAGCCACTGTGAATGGCGCTATGTGGACTCCGATAGTAACCCGGCAGATGATATCACCAGAGTTAAAAGGCTGGCAGAACTAGGGCCACAAAGTTGATGGAATACAGGGCCACCATTCATTCATCTCTCACCTGACCAGTGGCCGGTTACACCCACATCCTCTCTTATTGACAGTGATGAACTAAGAAACTAAGACCCACATACTGTGGTCTGATGAATACTGCACATCGCTTGTCCATACCAGATCCCAGCAAGTTTCTGACCTTTCAAGAGTTACTGACAGCCACTGCAGAATCTCTCAGGGAAAATGGGGCCAATCTCTCAGCTGAAGACTTTCGACGGGCTGAAATGGCTATCTTTCAGCAAGCTCAATGGGAAAGATTTCCCTCCGATGTGACACAGCTGACAGCGGGAAAACAACAACATAACCACAGTCGACTCCTTAGCCTCGCTCCTGAACTTGACTCTGCAAGTAAACTCCTTAGGATAGGAGGTCACCTTTGTCGCTGTGAAGAGATTGAGCCTGAGTTTATGCATCCTATTGTGCTTGATCCCCATCATCCTGTCACTTCGCTTCTCATCAAGGACTATGATGCAAAGCTGCTTCACCCAGGACCTGAGAGAGTACTTGCGGAAATGCGTAGAAAATACTGGATCCTTCGGGGTAGGGAAGCAATCCGACGTTATCAACGCAAAGATTGTCCAGAATGTCAGAAGTTTCGTAAAAATCCACAGATCCCCAGAATGGCCGATCTGCCTCCAGCCAGGCTACGTCTATTCAAACCGGCCTTTTATTCTACTGGCATTGACTGTTTTGGGCCATTCTTGGTAAAGATTGGGTGCAGAAGTGAAAAGCGATGGGGTATTCTGTTCAAGTGCAGTGTATATTGACCTCCTGCCTAGACTTGATACAGACTCCTTCCTTATGGCCCTCAGGCGTTTTATAGCCCGACGTGGGACACCTATGGAAATTTTATCTGATCAGGGTACCAATTTTAAAGGAGGGGAAAGGGAGCTGCAACAGACATTTGCTGAACTAGTTCCAGAGCTTCAGGAACAGCTTGCCAGCCAGTAGATTATCTTCCGCTTCAACCCACCTCATGCCCCACATTTCGGTGGGTGCTGGGAAAGGGAGATCCGGTCCCTGAAACAAGCTCTACAAGTCACTCTGGGAACTCAGCCGATACCAGAGGAAACTCTTCTCACTACACTCATTGAGATTGAAGGGATCTTAAATTCTAAACCCCTAGGGTATACCTCCTCTAATGCCTCTGATCCAGATCCTATCACTCCTAATTCGCTCCTTATGGGGCGGCCTGATTCGTCCCTTCCTCAAGTGATATACCCTCAAAGTGAACTATTGAGTCGACGTAGGTGGCGTCATAGCCAAGTCCTAGCAGATCACTTTTGGAAGCGGTTTATCAAGTTTTATTTGCCTGGTCTTCAGACTTGTAGCAAGTGGCAAGTAGAGTCACCGGATATAAAGGTGGGAACTACAGTTATGATTGTGGACCCTCAATTCACCAGAGCCCTGTGGCCCATTGGGCAGATCTCTCAAGTATTCCCTGGGGTGGATAACAGAATCAGGACTGTTGAAGTGAGAATTAAGGACAAGTTTTATGTGCGTGGCTATGGTGATACAGCTACCTGAGATTCCAGACTAAAATTGGACTTTAACCTTTTTATAATGGGCAGATTTCCTCAGTCTTTAGAAATCTGGGGGCGGCTGTTAAAAAGGCCCATTGGGACTTGTATTTTGAAAGTTGTGTCTGTGAGACCAATGTCAGAGCGCGCTGTCTAAGCAGCAGAAACTATGCTCCGCCCATCTCCAGCAGGTGGCGTTGATTGATGCTAGTGAATAGCTAAGCATGGCGTGAGTGTTTCAAACGGACTCTGTGCTTGCTTCACCTTTTGTGTGCGTATATTGTATGAAGTAAGTTGATTTATGTACTTACTATGAAGCTTATGTTAACTGTTTGATGAACTGAATTTATTATGTTTGGTTGAAATCCCTTGTTTAAATGATACTTTCCATTGAAGTAATGATTCATTTGTGTTCATGTATTCACTAGATGGTGCTTTAAGTGTTTCTGTTACCTCTCAATACATTTATCTAGTTGATTAATTGTTTTTGTTATGTTATATTGATTATTTATTGTATGCTTTGTTTTAGACCACACACATAGACAAACATATGGAACCAGCAATGTGCTGGAAATAAAGAGCAAAGAACTTGAAATCCTACTGCTTCTTCATGTCTCTAACCGGACATCTGTGGTGAACTAGTCCCCAACTGGTAACCCCCAAACTGATTGAAATGTAACAGTTTTCTTTACCTACTTTCCGTGATTGGTCACATATTTTATTGCAATGGAAGTCTTCTAAGTCTCCTCCCACTTTCTCATGGTTCGAAGATTTGATTAAACCACTAAATGGTTTATCTCCAGTACTTGAGCGAGCTCTTAACACATTATCCTCCATCACGTCTACTGCGCTCTCTAAACTCTGGCCAGTTGATCAAGATTCAAGATTCAAGATTCAAGAGTTTTATTTGTCACATACACAGTTATATACACAATATACAACTGGCAGTGAAATGTAAACAGGTCCGCTCCATGGACAGTGCAAATAACAGTTACAAGAAATTAAAATAGAAATAGAATAAAATTAGAATAAAAAGTATTAACATAAGTAGAATTATAAATAAATCAAGTAAAAGATAAAAATAGGAAATAAGATAAAAATAAAATATAAAAATTAAAATATAAAAATATAAATAAAAAAAATAAGTGGATATGATAAGTGAGAAACTGTAGACTTAGAAATAAGTGGTTAACATAAATATATATATATGTATATATAAAGAAGTATAATGTGCAAGGTTTATTGGGTGAAGTGAGAGTTTGCAGGGTGATTAATGTCTCTGATGATTTTAGTAGCTCTACCTCTGCAGCGTTTGGTGTAGATGTCCTGCAGAGACGGGAGAGCTGAGCCTGAGATGCGCTCGGATAAGCGCACCACTCTTTGCAGGGCTTTGGAATCGTGACTGGTGCTGTTCCCGTACCACGCTGTGATGCACTGAGTCAGGACACTTTCTATCGCCCCTCGATAGAAAGTTTTCAGGATGGCTGGTGAAACCCTGAATTTCCTCAGCTGGCGCAGGTGGTACAGTCTTTGCCTGGCTTTTTTCACCTGTGTCTGGATGTGTGTAGTCCAGGTCAGATCCTCGGAGATGTTCACACCCAGGTATTTGAAGCTGCTCACTCTCTCTACCGGTGTCCCGCTGATCATGAGAGGGGAGTATGACCGATGCTGTCTCTTCCTGAAGTCCACAATCAGTTCTTTGGTCTTGTTAACATTCAGAGAGAGACAGTTGTCCTGGCACCATGATGTCAGTTGCTCCACTTCGTCCAAGTATGCCGTCTCATTGTTGTTGGAGATGAGACCCAGGACAACAGTATCATCAGCAAACTTGATGATCGAGGTGGAGCTGTGTGTGGACAAACAGTCATGGGTGTAGAGAGAGTAGAGCAGGGGACTCAGCACACAGCCCTGTGGAGCTCCAACACTCAGGGTGATGGAGGTGGAGGTGAACTGGCCTACTCTCACCGCCTGGGGTCTGCCAGTGAGGAAATCTTCAATCCAGAGGCAGAGAGAAGAATTCAGGCCTAGATCCAGGAGTTTGTGTGTTAGCTTAATGGGAACTATGGTGTTAAAGGCTGAGCTATAGTCAATAAATAGCAGCCTGACATAGTTCCCACTTTTGCTGTCGATGTGAGTGAGGCAGGAGTGAAGGACGTGAGAGATGGCATCTTCAGTCGATCTATTGGGACGATAGGCAAACTGAAGAGGGTCCAAAGTGTCAGGAATGGAGGAGCAAATGTTGTTTTTAATGAGTCTCTCAAAGACCTTCATGACTAAAGATGTGAGAGCCACTGGACGATAGTCATTTAGGCAAGAGGGTTTACTGATCTTAGGTACAGGGATGATGGAGGATCGTTTGAAGGAGGTGGGGACAACAGATGTAGCAAGGGACTCGTTAAATATGGATGTAAAGAGCCCTGCGAGCTGATCAGCACAGGACCGCAGAACACGACCTGAAATACCATCCGGCCCAGCAGCTTTCCTGACATCCACACGTTTGAGTGCCCTCCGAACCTCGTCCTCCGAGACAGAGATCACGTGACCGTTGCTGCTCTGAGGGACTCTCTCTGACGCGTCACTCGCCGGAGTCGCGCTGCCGCGATTACCATCAAAGCGAGCGTAGAAAGAGTTTAACTCGTTCACCAGCAACGGATCAGCTCTCACCTCTGCAGAGGATTTAGTTCCAAAAGCACAGATGGTCCTCAGTCCCTGCCACATCCGCCGGGAGTCGTTGAGTTGGAAATGAGATTCCACTCGGTCTTTATAGCGGAGTTTTGCGGCTTTAACGGCGCGCCGGAGGGCGTAACATGAAGCTTTGTACTCCCTCATATCCCCCGTTTGGAGACCGGCATTGTACGCGATAGTGCGCGTGTTAACTGCAGTGCGGATTGAACTGTCCACCCACGGTTTCTGATTAGGGAAGGACGTTATAGTTATTGTTTGTGTGGCTTGCTCTGTCAGTGTGTTGATAAAGCAGAGCGCCACTTCTGTGAACTCGCTGACGTCTTCAGAACTCGCGCGGAACATGTCCCAGTCGACGTCATCAAGAGCTGCCTGTAGCGTGATCTCTGAATGGGATGACCAGCGTTTGACTTCCCTCCTCACCGGGGGCTCTTGAACGAGCCTTTGTTTATATTCCGGTGTGAGGAAAATGGCGGCATGGTCCGATTTGCCAAAAGCTGGCTGTGAACGAGCTTTGTAGGCGTTCTTAAACGGAGAGTAGCAATGATCCAGTGTGTTTGCTCCTCGTGTGGGACAGGAGACATGCTGGTGAAAGTTTGGCAATACTTTCTTTAGGTTAGCTTTGTTAAAATCACCCGCGACGATGAAAGCAGCGTCGGGGTGTTTGTTTATGAAGCCGCTGGTCACATCATGGAGGGCAGATAAAGCCAGCCCCGTGTCTGCCTGTGGTGGAATATAAACGGCAGTGGCGATGACCGAGGAAAACTCCCTCGGTAGGTAGAAAGGCCGGCACATGAGAGTTAAATGTTCCAAGTGAGGCGAGCAGGATCGCGAAAGAATGGAGATGTTCCTAGGATCGCACCATTTCTTGTTTATCATGAAACACACTCCACCGCCTTTAGATTTCCCGGCCTCGGCTGTTCTGTCCATCCGAAAAACAGAGAAGTTCTCGGACGGCGTCACGGCTGTATCCGGGACCGCTGGCGTGAGCCATGTTTCGGACAGACAATAGATGTTGCAGTCTCTCATGTCCCGTTGAAAACTTATCCTGGCTCTAAGATCGTCCATCTTATTCTCCAAGGATTGGACATTTGCGAGCAAAATGCTCGGGAGAGGAGGACTGAATGCTCTTTTTCTCAGTCTGTTGCGGATCCCAGCGCGTTTCCCGCTGTGTTTTTTGAATCTTCGCCGTCGACTCGAGTGGCCATTGTTCAACTCGGCGTCCCGGCGAATCTCAGATGGAAGATTGGAGAAAGTGTCCTGAAACAGGTCAGTGTAGCGGTAACCAATTTCCAGAAGTGTTTTGCTGTCGTAACAGATCAAAGCAGATGATCCGTTGGAAAAAATAGAGAGTAAAAGAGAGTAGAATAATAAATAAAAGCAAAGTCTTAGCGGAGCGACCTGAACGGCGACCGAGCACGGCGGCGCCACCTTCATCATACCTTGATCATACCAAGAATATCCAAATCAACTGCAGGCGCTCGATCCTTTTCCTTTTTAGCACCTAAACTCTGGAACTCTTCCTAACATTGTTCGGGAAGCAGACACACTCTGTCAGTTTAAATCTAGACTAAAAACACATCTCTTTACTGTGGCATACACATAAAACACTTTTTCAATGAAATGATTGTTAGGCTGCATTAACTAGGTCAGCCGGAACCGGGAACACTTCCCATAACACCTGATGTACTCGTGACATCATCAGAAGAATAGCATCTACGCTAACGTTAGGCCGTATGTCCACCAAAGCGGTTTTAGCTGACTGGAAGTGCTAGGCGCTCCGCTGAAAACGCCTCCCTGTGGGCGCTTGAGAGCGTTTTGGCAGCGCAGCGGTTTTTTTCAGTTGAGACTCTTTGCTTGTTATGATATGGAATATCCGCGGAAGTGTTACTAGTATCTCAGTTCAAAGATTGTTTCTGTATTGATTCTATATAAGTCTTTTATATATCAGTTTTTTCCCCAGAGCTGTCTCTTTACTGAACTCAAACCCCCGTTGATCCACTTCCCTCATAAACTGCGAACTCTCCTACCTCACATCTGCCTTCACTTTGTTATTTGCACTACTGACTGTTTATTACAGTAACAACTGTTTACTTATGCATTCTGCACCACCATACCGTAACTGGATTATGCTCATCTGCACTGCCGACTGTATTTACAGTAACAATGTTTACATTTGCATTTTGCATTTTAACTGTAATATGCAACCACTTTCCACTGCACTTTTACACTTTCTTTCGGATAGCTCTGTCCATAATTTATTGTACTAACTTAATCCACTGCTATATTCCTCATATTAGCCTAACATATTATTGTATACCTCTAACTGTAAAATTCTGTTCAAAGTAATAGCCGTCTGTATATTTATTCATAGTACATAGTCACCTGTAAATTCTGTTTATAGTAATAGCCATCTGTATATTATATTCATAGTACATATTCACCTGTAAATTCTGTTTATAGTAATAGCCATCTGTATATTATATTCTAGTACATATTCACCTGTAAATTCTGTTTATAGTAATAGCCATCTGTATATTTATTCACTGTATATATTCATCTGTAAATTCAGTTCTGCTTATAGTAATAACCATCTCTCTACTTATACATATTTATATATATTCAGAACATTTTTATGTCCTGCACTTACGCAACCATTGTATATATCCTGCACTTGCTGCTATTGCACTTCTGGTTAGACCTAAACTGCATTTCGTTGCCTTGTACTTGTGTAATGACAATAAAGTTGAATCTAATCTAAAAAAAAAATATAAAAACGCTGATACAATGTAAAGTATTTGCTCTGGATCTTGTTTTAAATAATTTAGTTCCGTTATTATACTGCTTGTTGTCATCTGTTGACGTTGTACAGTACAAGCAGAATGTGGTGGTTGGTGGGTGTTTTATTTGTCCTGCCCCTCCTCCACTGTGATTGGATGGCTGGGTGAAAAGTGACAATGATGAGCGCTGCGTTTTACTCAAAGTTGAACATTCTTCAACTCTAGGCGACTGGTAAAAAACACTGAACACTCAGCGCTTGAGCGTGAAATACTCGCTCAGTGCCTCATTACGCTCATGGCGTTATAAAAACGTGGCGCTCCCATTGAAAACAAATACGTCAGCCAGCCGCTTGAATACTCCAATACTGAATATTGCAATCTAATCTGACCTCTGACCTGTAATGCTGCCAGAATCATAATCCCACACTGTGTGTTCGTTGGCCAGAGGAAAACTGAGTGACTGAGCCTAGTTCTTCCCAAGGTTTTTTTCTTCATTCTGTCTCTGATCCATTAGGTCACCTGATGGGGTTTTGGTTTCCTTGCCACTGTTGCCTCTGGCTTGGCGTGCTCAGTTGGGGACACTAAATTTTTCAAATAAACATCGAAATAAATCTAAATAATAAACTAAATTAACCATTTAAACTAAATTACTGATCGAATTATTGATCTAAAGCCCACACTGTCGCTGTGTGATGGTTGAGATGGGCTGATGACATCAGCGTTTTTTCCGGAGTGGCTATGCGGCTGAATAAAATTATGCTGCATTATTTTCCTGTTTAACACTGTAAAGCTGCTTTGAAACAATCTACTTTGTGAAAAGCGCTATATAAATAAAGTTGACTTGACTTGACTTGACTTGACTGATGGAGTTTGGGTTCTTGTCACCGTCGCCTCTGTCGCCTTTGGCTTTTGGCTTGCTCAGTTGGCGACCCTAAATATTCAACTCTATCACTGATCGGCCCGCATTGTCACTATATGAGAACTGAACTGAGCTGATGACGTCACTGTTTTCTCCAGAGAGGATGTACAGTCGAATCAAATTCTGTTAAATAAACTGCTTAAATCAGTTAGCAGAATATAGCAGATGCTTCTGTTTCAGTCTATTCAAAAGTTTTTTTGTAAAAATTCAGCAATTTACATTTTTTGGTTCTTGTGAAGTGAAGTGACCTGTGGCCAAGTATGGTGACCCATACTTGGAATTTGTGCTCTGCATTTAACCCATCTAAGTGCACACACACAGTAGTGAACACACACCCAGAGCAGTGGGCAGCCATATTGCTGTGGCGCCCGGGGAACAGTTGGGGGTTCGGTGCCTTGCTCAAGGGTCTCACCTCAGTCGTGGTATTGAAGATGGAGGAGAGCGCTGGTTATTCACTCCCCCCACCGACAATTCCTGCCGGACCTGAGACTCGAACCCGCAACCTTCGGGTTACAAGTCCGACTCTAGGCCACGAGGGGTGTATGAAGCATAGGCTTTGCTACTTCCACAGGAAAGTGAAACGGCTACAACTTATTGAAGCTGGAACTGAACTTGTGAACTTGAAAAGGGTTTTAGGGTTAGCAATTAATTAATTTATATATATATATATATATATATATATATATATATATATATATATATATATATATATATATATATATATATATATATATATATATATATATATATATATATTCTGATTTTTGACTTGATCAGTGGTTTAGAGATAATATTTATAGCTTTGGCATTGTCTATAAGAAAAGGGTATGTAGAGTGAATATAAAAAGTAACGCCTGTTAAAACAGCTGTTTTAGTGGGGGGGGGGAAAGTGAATTCGGAACTGAAATGAGTTGTCAGTGTCTTTCTGTATCACTGTCCATCCAAAGTTTTGTGTTGTCCTCCTCTCTTTTTCCCACTTTAAAGTGTCTAGTGTGGGATAGTTTGGGAAGTGTTTACATGTCCTAACGGATTGGAATTGGTTTATCCCACCCTTCTCCAGTCAGCTTGGGCAGTTTCATTTGGATTGGACTTTTAAAACACACTTGTAATCTGAATGCAATGCTCCATGTAAATACAGCTAATGTTAAGATTTCAGATCCCACATATTTCCTTAATTGAACATTTCAATATTAACTCACGTTTTTTGTACAAAAGAAGGTATGCCTTCTCACTGGATAAGGGATTGTTCAGATCACACTTCAAACCAGGGATCTGAAAAATAAGAGTAAAGACTATACAGTAAAGGAATGAAACAAACACAATCTATATCACAAATCATCACGAGACATACAAATTTCAGCCGTAAAGCTACACAGTAAATGTATTTCTCAATGCAACATCTGCACAAAAAGTATTCAGTTTGACTGCCAAGAACATTATAATAGTCAGTCTAGTCAAAATATCCAAAAACAAAGATGGTTCACCTGGTGTACAGAGCAGTCATTAAATCGATACCACCGCTGGTCCTCAAAGGATCTGATGTCAGCGTAGTAGTGTCCACCACTGAGAGAGCCAGAATGGTTGGCTATAGCGTACAGATCATACCTGTGATTATCACCAGACTCATCCTGAAAACACACATGATGAGACACTGTTTTACTCATTCACTACTGAAAGAAAGTTAACTCAAAGATGAAAAGTGTTTTCAGTGATGAAGATGATCCAGATCATGAACAATTTCTTAGCATTGACTCAATGATCTGTTCACAGCAGTTCTCAGTTCAACATCTCAATGAAGAAGAAGATTTTCAATAAAAATATGTCTGGTCACACTTTATATTGTTTTTAACTACTATGTAAAGAAAATGTACTTATTGTTTTCATATTACAGTAAAAGTGATATGTAATGTTAAACCTAAAGTATACTTCAGTTTTGACGCATTCGTGAGGGTGAGTGTACACTTCTTCATCAGTAGAGTACACGCTGTACTGAACACGCACACCGCTGGACTTTTTAAAACCGTGCATACTTTGTACGCTCAGATCGCACATGCGCATTTTATTTTTTTGCATTATTTACAGGAGTTGTAACTCATGGTGAGAGATTGTTCCAAACTGTGCATGTGTTGAACACCTGTGTACGTGTACATGTCATAAGAAGTAGGCTATACTTTGCAAGGCTGTGTGTTCGACTGTGTGTGTACACTCGTGTACATGTAAAAAACGAAGTATACTTTGAGCTTTATTGAGGTGAAATACAGATAATGTTAGGGACAAGTGTGGTTGTTTAAGGGAACATCAAAAGTGTAATTATAAAAGTAAATTAATTTCAGCTCTTAATAGCACTACATAGTAGACACTTAATATAATACTTAATACTTAATATATGACTTAATATATATATATTTTTTTTTTCTGCATTAAGAGTCTTCAAAATATCTTCTATGTTCTACTGAAGTCAGTCAGTCACAGGTTTTTGATACCACATGAAGGGAATTAAATGGCAGGGTGTTTTATTTTATTTTAGCTGTGCTAAAATCTTTTTCTGTTAAATAATTCATATTGAATACCTTAAATCACAAATTGATCTTACTTTGACTGATAATTGAGCAGGGATTTGCACTGATGAGTGATTCTTCACACAGCACATGGTGTCATAATCCAGTTCAAACCTCTCCAGATGCAGAACCAGAACTGAAGGAACCTTCTGCAAACTGCAGCGCTGAAAGGAAAGATACTTTTATAAACTCACATTTATAGATGTATTTTTATATTATTAACCTCCTCAACCATGTGAAACATTATGTATTGCTGGCAGATCCATTTGATCCAGTAGAACTTTAGGTTGTTGTATTTAAAGAGAAGTTAACATATTTATATACTGCACTCACCATTTCTGTGTCCATTGGCATTTCACACTCTTTACAGTATATTTGTTGGCCTTCCCCAAACATGGGGATTGGTTTAAAGTATGAATCAAAACAGCTTTGCTGAAATACAAAATAAAGGTTATTGAAACAATGTCCATGCTAACCTGGTGAGTTCCCCTTCGAGGGAACTCGCACTGCGTCGTCGAGTGACAACACTCTGGGAACGCCCTCAGCGTTACGCATCTGAAGCATGAATGAAATCAAGCCAATCTGATTGGTGGTGCGTCGTGACGTAGTAGATGACGGCATACCCGGAAGATACAAAAAGGAAGCTGATGCAAACACACACTAGCTTTTTGCTCTTCAGCGAAGCGCTATATGTCATTTTGTCTGTCTATTTGGTGTTGTTTGTCACAAAATATATCTCAGAAGTATGGCTAGTTGGCAACAGTTCACGAGGTGTGTGCATCCGTGTCCGCGATTCCTTTCGGGCACGGACACACACCTTTTGTGTGTGCAATGCCTGGGTGTGCAGCAAGCTAGGGCGGCTCTCGAGGGAGCCGCCTGTGGCGAATGTGAAAAGCTGCCGCTCAAAGTGTTGCGCTCACGGCTGGCCGTGTTCAATGAGGCCGGCCAAGCCCGCGAGCCCCAGGGTTCTGGGCCCGCTGTTGCTGAGGCACAGCGGCGCCGTAGATCATGGGGCTCGCAACGGGACCTCGTGACAGGATACGGGACTGCTGAGGCACTTTCCCTATCCTCGTCCGAGGAGTCCGATGTTCTCCCGCCCCGTGAGGAAGCCCGCGAGGCGGCTTCTTCCCGCGGGGCAGAGAACCCGATGCTGCAGCTATTCGGCTCCGAGGAGTCGGATGTGCTGAGTGTCGAGGCGGGTGATGTGGAGCCTGAGCCATCGCTTCACACACCCGCTCCAGAGGAGCTAGTGGAGGTTTTGACCCGCGCTGTGGCCAAGTTGAACATCGATTGGCCACAAGAAGAACCTGAAATCCAGCCGCCCAGTAAGCTGGATGAACGGTACTTCAGGCGCAGGTCTCAACCTCCACGCCGGGGTCTTTCCTTTTTTCCCGGACCTACACAATGAGTTGTGTAGGTCTTGGGACAAACCCTATTCGGCCAGACTTACCAGCCCTCCAGTACTCGACTACGGTAACGTACTGGGGGCGGCCGAACAGGGTTATGGGACGCTGCCAAGGGTAGAGGAGTCTCTCACGAGCTACCTCTCTCCCGAGGCCGCTTCGTCCCTGAAGGCCCAGGTGTTGCCTACCAAACCAGCGCGCGATACATCTGCGCTGGTGGGTAGGGCATATATGGCGGCTGGGCGGGCTGGTAGCTGCCTGCACACTATGGCGGTGTTGCAGGCCTTCCAGGCCGACCTCCTCAAGGAGCTAGATGAGGGTGAGGGCCCGTCTCCGGACGATGTCCTCGAATTAAGGAAGGCCACCGATTTGTCTCTCCGCATTGCCAAGGAGACGGCCCGTTCCATCGGCCGCTCCATGGCGGGCATGGTTTGTGTGGAGAGACATCTCTGGTTAAACCTGTCAGGGATGAAGGAGAGAGAGAAACACTTTCTCCTAGACTCCCCGGTCTCGCCTTCTGGACTTTTCGGCGGCGCGGTTAACACCGTCGTCGAGAGGTTCCAGGAGGTGAGAAAACAGGCGGCGGCCTTCCAGCAATACCTCCCTCGTCTGTCCAGCTCCTCGGGGAAGGCTGTCTCAAGGGGACAGTCTCGGCCGTCTATTAGCTCCTCGCACCGGCAGGTGCAGAAAGAGAGCGTTGCTTCTCGTACAAGCCCTGTTAGCCAAGGAAGCCATAGAGCGGGTTCCTTTGGCGGACAGGGACTCCGGGTTCTACAGCCGGTACTTCATAGTTCCCAAGAAGGATGGTGGGTTGCGTCCGATAATAGATCTCAGGCTCCTGAATCGGTCTCTGAGGAGATTCAGGTTCAGGATGCTCACAATTCCAGCCATCGTGAGTCAGATCCAGTCCGAGGACTGGTTCGTCACGATAGATCTAAAGGACGCATACTTCCACATTTCCATCCTTCCAACCCACAGGAAGTTCCTGAGGTTCGCTTTCGGGGGCGAAGCGTACCAATATCGGGTTCTTCCCTTCGGCCTGGCACTCTCCCCTCGCACCTTCACCAAGTGTATGGATGCAGCACTGGCTCCACTGAGACTCCAGGGCATCCGTATACTAAATTACATCGACGACTGGCTCATTCTGGCCAGGTCGCGCGATGTGGCGGTTCGGCATCGAGATGTCGTTCTAGCCCACATAAGGTGCTTGGGGCTGAGACTCAACACGAAAAAGAGCGTGTTGACGCCCTCCCAGCGGACTACGTTCCTGGGAGTTGTATGGGATTCCACGTCGATGCGGGCACAAATGTCCCCCGCGCGCGTGGAATCCATACTGGCGTCGGTCTCCAGAGTGAAGCCAGGCCGCAGCCTCACTGTGAAGCAGTTCCAGAGACTGCTGGGGCTCATGGCAGCAGCGTCCAACGTGATACCTTTTGGCCTGCTGCACATGAGATCCCTACAGTGGTGGCTGAGGGCCAAGGGGTTTTCCCCGCGGGGAAAGCTCTGAGGAGCTTTTACCCGGACCTCCGCGGCCACCATGTCCTGATACGCTCAGACAACACTTCGGTTGTCGCGTATCTGAATCACCAGGGGGGTTTGAGGTCGCGCCCTCTATGCAGACTGGCGCATCAAATCCTCCTGTGGTCCCAGGGGAAGTTATCGTCCCTCAGGGCGATATACATTCCCGGGGACCAAAATCAGGGAGCAGACATCCTGTCGAGGCAGGGGCTGAGGCCCGGGGAGTGGCGACTCCACCCAGAGGTGGTGGAGGCCATGTGCGAGAGATTCGGCCCAGTGGAAGTGGACCTGTTCGCGTCTCGAGAGACATCCCACTGTCCACTGTGGTTCTCTCCCAGCCCTAACGGAGCTGGATGCCATGATGCAGACGTGGCCGAGGCTGCGTCTGTACGCATTTCCCCCGATCGCTCTGCTCCCGGGAGTTCTGGAGCGGGTCCGCCGGGAGGGCATCAGCCTGCTCTTAGTAGCACCCCGGTGGCCCACTCGAGTATGGTTCTCGGATATCATAGCTCTGCTAGACGGCCTTCCATGGCAGGTTCTTCTGAGGAGGGATCTGCTCTCTCAGGCAGGGGGCACGATATATCACCCCCGGCCAGAGTTGTGGAGCCTCTTGGTCTGGCCCCTGAGGGGGCTCGGTACCTAGAGGCGGGCCTGTCAGCAGAGGTAGTCGAGACCTTACTCAGCTCCAGGGCTCCTTCTACCAGGAGACTGTACAGCCTCAAGTGGAATGTATTTTCCACTTGGTGTAGAGAGCGTGAGGTGGATCCAGTTAACTGCCCAGTGGCTTCAGTGCTGGAGTTCCTCCAAGATCGCTTCTCCGCTGGTCTTACCCCGTCCACCCTAAAGGTGTACGTGGCTGCCCTTGGGGCTTTCCACGCACCTCTAGGTGATGGACCTTTGGGGAAGCACCACCTGGTTGTACAGTTCCTCCGTGGGGCTCGGAGGATGAGGCCGGTAGCTCGCTCCAGAGTCCCAACCTGGGACCTGGCGGTGGTTCTGGAAGGGTTGGCTGAGGCCCCCTTCGAGCCACTGGAGCTGGCTGAGCCTAAGAACCTGACTCTGAAGGTGGCCTTTCTCCTCGCCATTACCTCTCTGAGGAGAGAGTGCACACTAGCTCTTTTGCTTCATCGCAAAAGAGCTAGTGTGTGTTTGCATCAGCTTCCTTTTTGTATCTTCCGGGTATGCCGTCATCTACTACGTCATGACGCACCACCAATCAGATTGGCTTGATTTCATTCATGCTTCAGATGCGTAACGCTGAGGGCGTTCCCAGAGTGTTGTCACTCGACGACGCATGAATTTAAAGTAATATTCCAGGTTTAAGAGCTTCAGACAGCATTATATAGTTCATAAATCATAAAACAAATCATTTTACGCTACAAATGCAGTTGACTGAGGTAAACTGAACCTCTAGTATTCTTATAACCACATTAGGGCACTTGACATTTTACCCTATGAATATTACCCTATCAGAGGTTATTATATTCTCACTACAAAAGGATCTGGAATTTTTAAATGCTTACCATATTTATATGATCCTCCTGTGACTCCAAGGAAATGGATATAATGAAAAATGTTTTAACTTGCTCCAGAGGTTCATGTGCTTTGGCTGGTTTCATACAAATGGTGATTTGTGCCATCTTTCCCTGAAATATCTACACAGATAGATAGATAGATAGATAGATAGATAGATAGATAGATAGATAGATAGATAGATAGATAGATAGATAGATAGATAGATAGATAGATAGATAGATAGATAGATAGATAGATAGATAGATAGATAGATAGATAGATAGATAGATAGATAGATAGATAGATAGATAGATAGAATTAATGTATAACAAGGAACTCCATCCCTATCAGGGGCGGACTGGCAATCTGGAGCACCAGGTGTTTTCCCAGTGGGACTCTGGACAGTGTGGGCCCATTGCTATGTAAATATATATGAGGATTATAGATTATAGTAAAATCTGTCAACCCAGATGAATGGCCCTTGCGGCTAACCTAAGGCAAAACTCAAAACTCTATTTAGCCTGATCAGTCTCAGTGGTCTAAAAGCGCTCGTCAATGTGACCTTTCTGACGTGATGATGTGATGCGTCCTGAAGAAGAACAACACCGAAGTCGAGCATTTGAGGTTAAATAGAGATAGAGTTAGATCAGACTCTATTCCTCATCTGGGATCGGTCAGAGCCTCTTGATTTGGTCCTTCAACCGTTGGTTCCCATTGAAGTCCATTATGTGCAGAAAAATCCTGGAATGTTTTCCTCAAAAAACTTTTAACTCAACTTAAAATTTTCATTTTGAAGTGAACTAATCCTTTAAGTAGTGTATGTCCCGTGTAGGAAAGTGTCATATACTAAAGTAACTACATAATTTGATAGATCACATGCAATATTTTACACACTGGCAATCAAAAGTTTTAAATATGTAAGACTTTTTCAAATGTTTTTGAAAGGAAAAGGCTGAATTTATTTGATCAAAAATACAGTTAAACCACAAATATTAAGAAATATAATTAACATTTCCAATAGCTGTTTTTATGTGAATTTATATAGTCGAGTATAAATAAGTGTGAGTTATAAGTGTGATGTATTCAGTGATCAGAGCTGAATTTATCATTATTGCTCCAGTCTTCAGTGTCACATGATCCTTCAGAAATCATTCTCATATGCTGTATATTTCATATCATTTTTTTACTCTTTTCCACAGTTGGAGCTCTATTCCATAAAATGGTAGATGTCAAGCTCCTAAAAGGACAAATACTATAACCACTAGAAAGGCACCATAAAACAGTCCACGGTCTGCACTACATACTAAGTCTTCTACCATAGCATTGTGTTGTATGGACTGAATGTATGGCAGGTATTGAACTTAGGGATATTAAACCAGTGTATGGAAAACAGAATTCAAAATATGTAATACAAAAAAATACTATTTGCCATGTGCACCAGGAAAGACAAATTGTAACCTAAAGAAGTATGTCAGTCAGTCATTCATTATTATAAGCATTTCAATAAAAATAAATAAATATAATTTATATTTCTGTATAGATAGCATCTATATGTAGTTGTGTTTAAACTGGCTCTGTGTATAATGAGCTGGTGGGTTTATGGTGAGGTGTGTTGCAGACCGGGGTGTGATGGCAGCTTTGTGCCAGAAAGTCCAGGGCCACTTTTGTTGCCCTAGTCCGCCCCTGATCCTTATAATATCAAACATGGCAAACTCAAAACATTTTAGAAACTCACCTCAGATATCTTTGGATGGACCATGTTAAGTATCTTCTGAAGACACTTTGCCGCATCTTCCTGCTTATGAACTGATGAAATAACATGATGAAGAATGATTCAAATGTGTGAAAAATACTAGATACAAATTTGAAATGAAAACAACCCTATTTCCAGAAAAGTTGGGACATTTTGTAAAATGCAATAAAATCAAGAATCTGTGATTTGTTAATTATCTTTAAACTTTAACTGACAAAAAGTACAAAGAAAAGATATCCAATGTTTTCACTGACCAACTTAATTGTATTTTATAAATATGAACAAATTTAGATGCAACACCAAAACCTGTTTACCACTGTCACATTACCCTTCCTTTTGATTACACTTTTTATTCATTTAGGAATTGAGGATATTGATTGTTGCAGTTTTGCAAGTGGTACTTTTACCCAATCTGGCCTGATCATCTGCTCAATAGTTTGGGGTCATTGTTGTTGTCTGATTCTCCTTTTCATGATGGGCTGTACAGTGCTTGAAGTGGGAAAAATAAAGTGCCGGTACTCACCAGAGGGGGCGGGGCTTTGTTGGGGGCGTGGTTATGGGGGGATTGTTTGGTCAATAATTCAAGAAGGTCCGTATTTTAAAGCTCTTTCTAACTTGTTCTCAGCCTTAGAACTAACATATAGTTCTTGTAATTGTTTAACTATATCATTTGTTACAATAAGGGTTTATTTACAAAGCAAGACCATTGACGGCACCTCATTAGGCTACCATGCAGGCCAATTCACTTCTGTCTTTCTTTTTTCTAATCAAATAGCAACACAGTTAGAAACTATAGCTGGGTCATTCCTGGTATGCGGTAACATTGTGGCTTCATAAAACTTGGAAAAAAAACGTTGGGAAAAAAAAGTACATGATTTTCATGTTTTTAGCATTCTACCAAAATGGAAATAAAATGGAAACGGAATACATATTGGTCAAGCTCAGGGACTAAAAAAATAATAATTATGGGTAGATTCATTGTTCAGACGCTGGCCGTGAAGGTGTTCCACCCTGTTAGGGACATATACATAGTTATCACAAAATGTTAATAATGTAAATGTTAAACAATAACAATAACAAATTTTAATTCTTGAAACAATAACAAAACTATTATTGATGAATAGAATTGAATAGTCTTGATTATTAAGAACAGGTACTTTTTGTACCCATTTTTGCCAACAGGATGGTAAATAATAAAAAAATGTGTTCAAAAACATATATTGTATATGCTTTTAATGATCCTCACCTCCCAAAATAAAACATAAGTATGCTAAACATTTAACGTTGCTGTCAAATTATTATTTAAAAATGACTCGCCTAACAGGGTGGAAGACCAGAACAGTGGAGGAGTTTTCCATCATTGTCCTGCATGATTTACCATCAGTAATGTGTGGCACTGCACCTATATAACATGGTTTTATATATAATATTTATATATGCATATATGTGTTTATAGAATTTGCAATATACACTAAATATGTTTTATTCTATTAGAATTTCCACCCTGTTAGGTTTATAGATCTAACAGGGCAGAATCAACAGGGTGGAAAATTTTAAGATAAGTTAGCCGTAGCTCTTTGAGGGATCAACGTTTAGCTAGCTAACCTTCTACAGATAAACAGAACTTTTATAACTATGTCCGATATGTTTTTTAAAAAAATTCCCTGACAAACATTCTTCATAAAAGAGCCTAACAGGGTGGAACTTTAAGAGTGGGACAAGCAGGATAACATTTCAAAAACTAAAAAAAAGGTAGAGGTGAGAGTTGAAGCTTACTTAATTTTGTACGGTTGAATTCCAGCAGGAAAAACTAATTATGTAATTTCCTGAAAATTGTCTCAATGAAATTGTGGTCTTTTTTGGAAGTCGAGAAACACATACTAACAGGGTGGAAGATGACTTCAGGGACACAGTAAATGAAGACAATTGTAAAAAAAATAACTATAGTTTCACATGATTTATATGTATAACTAGAGGTAGTTTAGCCTATTCTATAACAATCTAAAATATTTTGAGATTTTTATCATTTCATGGTTTATAGTTCTTGTGGAAGTTGATTACTTTGCACTGAGGACATGATAAAATTGAATGCATATCAATAAAAAGGTGTGGGGAAAAAAACATTTCCACTGTTTTCGACCATCTGAGATGAGCTTGGGCCCACATAGGTCTCCTGCCTTGCCCTACACAGACTGAGATTTCTCTGGATTCCCTGAATCTTTTCACAATATTATGTATGCAATCTTGCATTGAGAAATGTGATTGTTGAATTGTTTGACAATTCTCTCAAAGTGCCAATTTGACCCATCTTTGCTTGCCTGCTGTCTGCCTGCTGTGTCTGTTGCTCTGTAGCTCAAGTCTGTAGCTCTGTAGAGCCTTGCTTACGTTTGAATCTTTATTTTGATATTTCCTCTTTCTTCTACTGCTAAATATAACTTACTCATCACCATACATTGTTTAAAAATTGCCTATCACGTTAAATTTGACATCGCTAGCTTTTAATCTAAATCACCATCACACGTTAGCATTTTGCTAGCCTGTTAGCTTGTTATCTCTGCACCCGGGCCTCCCTTTTTCTGAGTTCATAACTTGGATTAGTAAATTGTGTCCAGCAAACGATTGTGGTAAGTGGTAAATTGGATTAATCAACAAACACGGTAAGTCATGTCTTCTCCTGTCATTATCACCTGCAGTGCATGCCACATGTTCAGTATAGGCTTCTCCGCTGGCGAAAAGGGCTTCACATGTGATAAATGTAAGGAGATAGTTAGGCTGACGGAGAAGATTTCAGAATTAGAAACACGCATCCATACTTTATCTGAGAGTAGTGAGGATGTAACAGCTTTAGACACTGATTTGGATGCGAATAGCTTAGTGAACTCTGTACATTCTTCGGTTCCGGCTGCAGGGCCCTCGCAGCAGGGAAACTGGGTAACAGTGAGGCAGCATAGTCGCAGACCAAAGAACCGCTTTTCCGTTCCGGTTAGAACATCAAACAGGTTCTCCCCTCTCAGTGAAGCACCCACTGAGTCTCCTGTTGAAAGTGCCCTAGTCATTGGCGATTCTATTACACGGAACGTGAAGATAGAGACACCAGCCACCATAGTCACTTGTTTACCGGGAGCCAGAGCACCTGACATCAAAGCAAATTTAAAAGTGCTGGCTAAAGCTAATCGTAAATTCTCTAAGATTATTATTCACGTCGGCACTAATGATGTTCGACTTCGCCAGTCGGAGATCACCAAAATTAACATTAAAGAGGTGTGTGAACTCGCTAGTACGATGTCTGAGGCTGTTTTTTGTTCTGGACCGCTCCCGGTAAAAAGGAGTGATGAGATAGTTAGCAGACTATCATCACTCAATGGCTGGTTGTCTAAGTGGTGTCTGCAAAATAACATAGGGTTCATAGACAATTGGAAAAGTTTTTGGGGCAGACCTGACCTGTTGAAGGATGGCATCCATCCCTCTTGGGGTGGTGCCGCTCTTCTCTCTAGTAATCTGGCACATAGTCTTAGAGCTAAACCTTGACTCACTAGGGCCCAGGTCAGGAAGCAGACAAACTGGCTAAACCGACCGTCTGCTAGCTGTCTCACGTTACCGGAGTCAGATAAATCCCAGCACATAGAGACTCTTTCACCTAGATATTATCATATAGAGACTGTGTCTGTTCCCCGAATTAGTAAATACAAAAAAAACATCAAAACCATTCAACAGTAAAAATTTAATTGACGCCCAACAAATAAACAAAATATATAATACAGATGAACAATTGATAAAGCTTGGGTTGCTGAATATTAGATCCCTTTCCCCAAAAGCGCTTATTGTTAATGATATTATTACAGATAATAATCTAGATGTGCTCTGTTTGACAGAAACCTGGCTAAAACCTGACGACTACATTACCTTAAATGAGTCCACCCCCCAAGATTATTGTTATAAACATGAGCCGCGTCTGAAAGGTAAAGGGGGAGGGGTTGCTGTAATTTATAATAATATCTTCAGTATTACTCAGAAGTCTAGTTTCAAATATAATTCCTTCGAAGTTTTGGTGCTTTATGTAACGCTATGTAGTGTACATGATAAAACCCGTTCAACATTTGTGTTAGCTACTGTATACAGGCCACCAGGGCATAATACAGACTTTATCAAAGAATTTGCTGATTTTCTATCAGAGTTAGTACTGGCCGTAGATAAAGTACTAATTGTTGGTGATTTTAATATCCATGTTGACAACGGAAAAGACGTATTGGGATTAGCATTTAAAGACACACTAAACTCTATTGGAGTTGGGCAACACGTGTCAGGAGCCACTCATCGCCATAATCATACTTTAGACCTAATATTGTCACATGGAATAAATGTTGATACCGTTGAAATTCTGCAGCAGAGCGATGACATCTCAGATCATTACTTAGTATCATGTATACTTAATTTAGCTAAGGTTGCAAAGCCGCCCCCTCGGTTTAAAAATGGCAGGACAATCACTGCCGCTACTAAAGATTGCTTTTTAAATAATCTCCCTCATCAGTATCATCTGCTCAGCATCCCAGATAGTATAGAAGAACTCGATGTTGCAACAGAAACTATTGACTCTCTCTTTTGCAGTACTTTAGACACAGTTGCTCCCCTGCGCTTAAAGAAGATTAAAGAAAATAGTCCAACGCCGTGGTACAACGAGCACACCCGGGCCCTTAAAACAGCAGCCAGAAAAATGGAGCGCAGCTGGAAGGTATTTCGTAATTCGTGGAAAGAGCACATGATCACATACAGAAAGGCTGTAAAAACTGCTAGATCTGCTTATTTCTCAACTCTCTTGGAAGAAAACAAACACAACCCAAGGTATTTATTCGATACAGTGGCTAAATTAACCAAAAATAAAGCTTCAACTTCTGATGATTGTAAACAGCACAGCAGTAATGACTTTATGAACTTCTTCACATGTAAGATTGATAATATTAGGAAAAAAATTTTAACCATGCAGCCGTCTAATACAGCATCACATCAGACAGAGCATTGTAGTGTCACTGAGGAAAAATTACACTCATTCACTGCTATAGGAGAAGAAGAATTGGCTAAACTCGTTAAATCATCAAAATCGACAACATGTATGCTCGACCCTATACCAACTAGGCTATTAAAAGAGATGCTACCAGAGGTCATAGATCCTCTTCTTAATATCATTAATTCATCTTTGTCATTAGGATATGTACCGAAAACTTTTAAGTTGGCAATTATTAAACCACTTATTAAAAAACCGCAACTTGATCCTACAGATTTAGTCAATTATAGACCAATCTCAAATCTACCCTTTCTGTCAAAAATACTTGAAAAGGCAGTGTCTTCACAATTATGTTCCTTTTTAGAAAGAAATGGTATCTGTGAGGATTTCCAGTCAGGATTTAGACCGTATCATAGCACTGAGACTGCTCTCGTCAGAGTTACAAATGATTTGCTCTTATCATCCGATCGTGGCTGTATCTCTCTATTAGTGTTACTCGATCTTAGCGCTGCATTTGATACTATCGACCACAACATTCTTTTGAATAGACTCGAAAATTATGTAGGTATTAGTGGAATTGCATTATCATGGTTTAAATCATACCTATGCGACCGTTATCAGTCTGTAGTAGTAAATGAAGATATGTCACACCGATCGCAAGTTCAGTATGGAGTACCGCAAGGCTCAGTGCTAGGACCGCTACTCTTCACCCTGTACATGCTACCACTGGGAGATATCATTAGGAAGCATGGCGTTAGTTTTCATTGTTATGCTGACGATACTCAGCTCTATATTTCTTCACGCCCTAAAGAAACTTACCAATTCACAAGATTAACGGAATGCATAGCTGATATAAAACATTGGATGACTGGTAATTTCCTGCAACTCAATTCAGAAAAAACTGAATTTTTAATTATTGGACAAAAAAGCTCCACAAGTAGTAACCTAGAATACTGTCTAACACTTGATGGCTGTTCTGTCAAGTCCTCGTCGTCAGTGAGGAACCTGGGTGTGCTCTTTGATACCAATCTTTCGTTTGAAAGCCACGTTTCTAGCATCTGTAAAACTGCTTTCTACCATCTTAAAAATATATCTAAATTACGGCACATGCTCTCAATGCAAAATGCTGAACAGTTAGTTCATGCGTTCATGACCTCAAGGTTAGATTATTGTAATGCTCTACTGGGTGGTTGCCCTGCTTGCTTAATAAATAAACTCCAGCTGGTCCAAAACGCAGCAGCTCGAGTTCTTACTAGAACCAGGAAGTATGACCATATTAGCCCAGTTCTGACAACACTGCACTGGCTGCCTATTAAACATCGCATAAATTTTAAAATCTTACTTATTACTTACAAAGCACTAAATGGTTTAGCTCCCCAATACTTGAGCGAGCTCTTAACATATTATACTCCATCACGTCTACTGCGGTCTCAAAATTCTGGCCAGTTGATCATACCGAGAATATCCAAATCAACTGCAGGCGGTCGATCGTTTTCCTATTTAGCACCTAAACTCTGGAACAGTCTTCCTAACATTGTTCGGGAAGCAGACACACTCTGTCAGTTTAAATCTAGACTAAAAACACATCTCTTTACTGTGGCATACACATAAAACACTTTTTCAATGAAATGATTGTTAGGCTGCATTAACTAGGTCAGCCGGAACCGGGAACACTTCCCATAACACCTGATGTACTCGTTACATCATCAGAAGAATGGCATCTACGCTAATGATAGTCTCTCTGTTTTATCCCGAGGTTTACTGCAGTCAGCTGGATCCGGGCCGTATCCAGATCAGATGGTGGACCTGCGCCCAGAGAAGACCAACACAGGACCCCGAAGTGTCTGGGAGACCGTGATTAGACTCCCCCTGAAACTGCCTCATCGACACGGCATCTCAATAAACCCGTCTCCTGCGTGTTGCCTCCGATCATTCGAATATTGCACTTTAATAATTATTTAATCAACATCATCCTCAATAAACCCGTCTCCAGCATGTTGCCCCCGGTCCCTCGAATATTCTGATCTATTATGACCTCCGAGCTGTAAAACTGCCAGAATAATAATAATAATACGCTGTTTGTTAATTGGCCAGAGGAGAACTGGCACCCCGACTGAGCCTGGTTTCTCCCAAGGTTTATTTTTCTCCATTAGGTCACCTAATGGGGTTTTGGTTTCCTTGCCACTGTTGCCTCTGGCTTGGCGTGCTCAGTTGGGGACACTAAATTTTTCAACTAAACATCGAAATACATCTAAATAATAAACTAAATTAACCATTTAAACTAAATTACTGATCAAATTATTGATCTAAAGCCCACACTGTCACTGTATGATACTTGAAATTTTTCCAGAATGGCTATACAGCTGAATAAAATTATGCTGCATTATTTTCCTGTTTAACACTGTAAAGCTGCTTTGAAACAATCTACATTGTTAAAAGCGCTATATAAATAAAGTTGACTTGACTTGACTTGACTTGCAAAAGCAGAGAAGCTCCTTTTACACCCAATCACGTCACCCATTACCAGTTCACCTGATCATTGTGGACTGTTTCAAAACAGTTTAACTTGGATTTTCTAGAAGCTTCTCACCTTTATTTTGCCTCCGTCCCAAGGTTTTTGGAGTGTGTAGCAGCCATCAAAATAAAAATAAAAAATGTCTCGGTTACAACTGTAACCTTAGTTCACTGAATAGGGAACTCGCGATGCGTCACTGCTTTGGGAACGCCTCTGCGTGATTGCGTCGTGAAGCACGTATGTCATCAGTCCAATAGAGAGACGGAACGTCATAGGCGGGTGACATCGTAGACCCGGAAACTATAAAGCATACCAGCAAACACACGCCGCTAGCTTCTGAAATATGGATAAAGCAAGACACATGCGGGCATGTGGGGACGCAGCATCTCGTTCCCTATTCAGGGAACTAAGGTTAGAGTCGTAACCGAGACGTTACCCTTCACAGGAACTTGTGCTGCATCACCACTTTGGGAACGAGAATATCCACGTCCCCATAGGAGCCGGATGCCCGTCTGTGACATTGACTAGGAGGCGAGCACCGGAGCCCCTGGAGTAGCATTAATGTCAAGCTCGTAGAATCTGACGAAAGTGAGCGGTGAAGACCATCCTGCCACGGCACTAATATCATGCAGGGAAGCCCCTGCCAAAAGTGCCTGAGAGCTAGTGATGGCTGACGCGAAACTGATGTTTCGGCGATTTGCCGAGATCCCGAAGCGCAGATGTTTCGAAACACTGCTCCGAACTGTGATTCGACACACTCATGTCACGTGACTATGGCTAAATGAAGCTTCAAGTGTTTCATCAGGTGGTGCCTGTCGAAACTGCGCTGATTAAAGGGGGCGGGAACAAACCACACAGTCACACATCTGTATGAACATCATTCACCACAGTTTAAAAGTGAAGTAAATCCATCTTCACCTCGTGGGTTTTTGTGAGAGGAGATTTTGTGATAGCAGTGATTTTGTGATAGAAGTGCGATTTATAGTGCGCTTTAGTTAGTTAGGCTATATTTAGGCTAGATTTAAATGAGATATATTGACTGATAGGTATAGACAGTGACAGATAGGATATAGTGACACATTCATATGGGCTAAGTTAGATAGGGACAGATAGCACAGCATAAGTTAGAGATATAGAATTATATAGATTCATAGGTGATATATAGATAGATATATTAATAGAAAAGATAAAAATGGAGGCTCCACATAAGAGATGCCACACTTTTTTTTTTTTATTGCTGAACAAATAATTATTTACAAACAGCATGGCAATAACAGAAAAGTTTTGTATTACAAAATACAGATCAGGCGCTTGAAAGTACAGTAGAAAAATATATCAGGCAAATCAAAATAAAAGAAACAAAAAACATTAAAGGGGCTAGGGTTTTGTTTGAAGATCATAATCTTCTATAATGGAAAAAAGACTGATTGCATTTTCATAACTTTGAGGGCTTTTGTATAAGAGTTAAACTCATTATGAAATTAATAAAATCTTGGTTTCACCTTTAAGAACTTGCTTTTGTGTAGGCTATATTAAATTTTCCCTGCATGAGGATGTTGTTAATCAGGAAGTTATCTTTTTTATCATCCATTACAAGTGATGCCCTACATTTGTGGTGTGGGACCATTTCCATTTGGAAACACCAAATAAAGTGAGATGTGTGTATTGTGATAGGCAGCTAGCCTTGATGCACCATTTGAGGAGCACTTAACCTGGCATTTTGGAGGGTGGAGAGGATTTTTTCAAAGGCTAGAGAAATCATATGTAAAAAAAGAAGTCAGCTAACTCCTTCAACAGCAGAGCAAATAATATTTTTGCATAAAAATGTTATGTAACAACTGTGACACATTGTGGCTTTATTTATTTACCACAACAAAAAAAACTATAGTTATTCACAATGAGGAGGCTACAGGTTATAAAACCAAGATCATGTAGTTGTCAGACAGATGTTAAAAAATATATATATTGTTTTTTACATGGATCATTGTCAAGGTTATTTCAGATCAACACATGCAAGTGACCACTAGATGTCGCCGTAGAGACAGGTGTCGGATTGATTCGAAGCTTCGAAACAATATGGCACATTTGCTTCAACTGTTTCAGTGTTTCACGAAACCTCGGTCTGCCCATCACTACTGAGAGGCAGCCATACACCTCTTAGAGTGGGCCCGGACAGCCAAAGGAGAATGCTGCCCGGCCACCACATAAGCAAATGAGATGGCCTCGACTACCCACTTGCTCACCCTCTGCTTTGAGGCCAGACCCCCCCTCGAGTGAGGCCCATAACAAACAACTGTTCTGATGTCCTCCACAGGGCAGCTCTGTGGACAGGGCAGCTCAGGTCAAAGCAGATTAAGTCGTTTCCTGGTCTGATGTCACGAAAGGCAGAGGACAGAAGGCTTGCAATACAACAGGTCTCACAGGATTAGTGGGAACCTTAGGAACATAACCCGGCCTAGGATAAAGGAAGGACTTGGCCATACCGGGAGCAAATTCCAAGCACAAGGGTGCCACAGAGAGGGCTTGTAAGTCCCCAATTCTCTTCAAAAAAAGATATGGCGGGAAGAAAGATAGTTTTTAGAGAGAGAAACTTCTCAGAAACTTCCTCGAGCGGCTCAAAGGCAAAGGGAGCCTCGGAAAGGCCTTGAAGGACAATGGCCAAGTCCCAGGCCGGCACCCTGGTGCATACTGCAGGTCTCAGCCTCAAAGTGCCACGGAGGAAACGAGTAACCAGAGAGTGTCGCCACAAAGAAACACCACCACCAAAACTGTGGTAAGCTGCTAAGGCCGCCACGTACACCTATAATATGGAGGGAGCTAACCCAGCGGAGAACTTATCCTGCAGGAACTCCAGCACTGCGCATGCAGGGCAGTTAACTGGATCCCACAGGTGATTTCTGCACCATAAGGTGAAGAGTCTCCACTTAAGAGCGTACAGATTCCTCGTGGAGGGAGCTCTAGAGTGTAGAATGGTCTCCACAACCTCGGTTGAGAGACCAAAACTTATGAGCTGGGCCCCCTCAGAGGCCAAGCCCATAGTTTCCACAACTCTGGTCGAGGGTGTACGAAGACACCGCCTGCCTGAAAGAGAAGGTCCCTCCTGAATGGAATCTCCAGGGGAGAGCCGTTGAGGAGAGACACAATGTCCTAGAACCAAACTCGGGGCTACTAGCAGAAGACAGGCCCGTCCCGGCAAACTCTCTCTAGAAGTCCCGGAAGCAGAGCAATCGGGGGAAATGCATAGAGGGGCAGCCTCGGCCACTCCTGTATCATAGCATCCAGTCCCAGAGGAGCTGGATGCGTTAGGGAGAACCACTGACGACAATGTGTCTTTTTGTGAGTGGCGAACAGGTCCACTTGATCCCTGACGAATCTCTCCCAAAAGAGCTCCACCCCCTCGGTGTTGAGTCTCCACTCCCTGGGCCTCGGCCCCTGCCTCGACAGGATGTCTGCTTCCACATTCAACTGCCCTGGGATGTACATAGCCCTCACTGAGAGCAGTTTCCCATGGGCCCAGAGGAGGATAAGGCGAGCCAACTTGTATAAATGACAAGACCTCAGACCTCCCTGATGGTTTATATAGGAGGCCACCGATGTGTTGTCTGTGCATACAAGCACATGATGGACCCTGAGATATGGCAGGAAGTGCTTCAGGGCCTGAAACACCGCCAGCATTTCTAGACCCTTAATGTGCAACAAATGATGACATTCCTCCCACAAGCCCTGGGCCGAGCGACCACTCATGGCCTCCCCCATCCCGTAAGGGAGGCATCTGTGGTCAGAGATACCCGCTGACACGGTCCCCCCAGTAATGGGCCTTGGACCAGGAACCAAGGCTCCTTCCACATGACCAAGGTGCGGAGACACCGCCCTGTTGCCTTGATCATGGGAAATGGTTTCCCCTAGGGGAAAATCCCTTGGTTTTGAGCCACCACTGCAAAGATCTCATGTACCATCATGTGCCATCAGACCTTACGATCTCTGATACTGTTTCACAGTGAGTGACTGGTCTAGCTTCACCCCTTTCACAGCCGAGAGAATCGACCCTATGCAAGGCTCTGATAAGTGGGCCTGCAAAGAGACCGAATCCCAACTCACGCCTAAGTACGTAATTCGCTGAACTGGAGAAAGAAGGCTCTTCTTGGAGTTGAGCCTCAGCCCTAACTTCCTCATGTGTGCGAGAACAACATCTCGATGTTGAGCCGCAAGACAAGCTGACTGTGCTAGAATCAGCCAGTCGTCAATATAATTGAGAATGCGAATCCCCTGCATATGCAAGGGGACTAGCGCAGCGTCCACACACTTCGTGAACATGCGGGGTGAAAGAGCTAGGCCGAAGGGAAGCACCCGATATTGGTACGCTTCTCCCCTGAAAGCGAACCTCAGGTACTTCCTGTGCTGCGTAAGGATGGAGACATGGAAATATGCATCTTTGAGATCTATCGAGACAAACCAGTCCTCAGACCTGATTTGAGACACGATGTATTTGAGTGTAAGCATGCTGAACTTGAGCTTTGCTACTGAGCGGTTGAGGACGCGAAGATCTAAGATAGGGCACAGCCCTCCATTCTTCTTAGGCACGATGAAGTACCGGCTGTAAAAGCCTGACACCCTGTCGGGCGGGGCAACCCTTTCTATAGCCCCTTTTTTCAGCAGAGTCTGTACTTCTTGATTCATAACCAGAGCCTGTTTGGGGCCCACCCACTGTAGGCAGAACTCCGTTGAAACTGGGTGGACGACATCTGAACTGAATGGCGTACCCTTTCCTTATGAACTGCAGGACCCACTGAGATATATTTAGCAGATTCTCCCACTCTGCCAAAAATTTCACTAGGGGTATCAGCCTCTCGAGACTGGCCTCTGATGTACTCTGCGAGTATAGCGCCCTGAAACAGCGAACCAGCAGGGAACAACTGGCTCGACAGCGCCACCTCCCTCCTCAGAGGGCGTCAACCAGCCCCGGCACTCAGGCAGGGTTGGTGGATTGACCCTGTGAGGGCACCGAAGGCGGATGGGCACTGTGTGCTGAGGTGAACACCACCTGCCCTCAGAGGGAACCACCCTCACAGCCCTGAGCACTGTGGCGTCAGGACTTCTTAGGCGCCTGAGAGCCCTGCCCACCACCCCATTCTTTCTGACGGGGTGTGCGAGTGGCAACGCTCTGCTTTTGCTTTGCTCTGTGTGAGGAGCTGGTACTCGGCCCCTGCTGCTCCCGCCAGCAGCAGATGAGACTTGGGGTTTACGGGGAAGGAACTGCTTGGGAAGGAAGTGCCGCAGATTGTTTCTTTGCCTCCTGGAACCTGTCGGTAACCGTGGTGACAGCATCATCGAACAGGCCCTCAGGAGACAGCGGCACATCAAGCAAATAGCTCTTATACTTCTTATACTTCCTTTATTTTGGTCAGATTTAGCCACAGATGTCTCTCCGTGGCCACCCGGGCTGCCCTAGAACGGCCATACATCTAGCCGTCTCCTTTGTGGCACGGAGGGCTAAATCTGCTGAGGTTTGGAGCTCATTGACCATATCTGCCCCAATCTCATGACTTTCCCCCAGATCTCTTAGCAGGTCAGCCTGGTATGTATGCACGATTGCCATCGTGTGCAGGCATGCGGCGGCCTGACCCGCTGCTGAGTACGCTTTACCCACTAACGCTGATGTAGCTCGTAACAGTTTTTAGATTAGATTAGATTAGATTAGATTCAAGTTTATTGTCATTACACATGTACAAGTACAATGCAACAAAATGTGTTTGGAGCAAGCCTGTGGGTCGCAGCTATTTAAAGCGCTGCCACACGCTCTCTAGAAAATGCAGTTTGCAAGCATACATACATGCAACATAATATAACATAGTACAGTACATGTGGTTACGTGATGGAATTTTTTGTTTAGACTGGGTAAGGGGGATAGGAAAAGGAGGAAGGTAAGAGGAAGAGGCAGACGGATGAGGGGGCTGGGATGAGAGTAGGGTCTGTATGTTGCGAGTAAGAGTCTGCACTTGTGTTGTGTGAAAATGTTAGCCATAGCTTAAGATGTTTTCGAGTTCAGTTCTGTGGCTTGTTTAGTGAGTAAAGATGGAGCTTTAATGGCCGATGCAGATTCGGGAGAGAGATGGCTCGCAAGCATCTCTTCCACCCTCTGCATCGAACCATAACCATGTTTTTTCAGCCACCCGTTGTTACTATAAACTGATTTGTGGGGACTGAACACACGTGATGACATGGGCCGCTTCCACCATCTAGGCACCTCGGCCCCACTGTGGAGGCTGAACAGAGCGGGCGGGCAGAAAGCGCACATCAAGCCAGCTTTTTACTGAGGCGCGCTCCTGCTGATCTTGTGGCCAGTTAATGTTTAGTTTAGCCACTGCCCTGCTCAAAACCTCCACGAGCTCCTCACTAGCGGGGGTTTGAAGTTTGAAGTGGCGAGTCTTCAACCCCTGCATCGATACTGCAGATATCCACCTCCTCAGAGGGAAGACAGCTGCAGCACCGAACCCCCCCCAGCGGGTGAAGGCTAAAGGAACGCGAACCAGGACGCCCTCCTCGAAGAGCAGCACACAAAGAGGCAGCACCTCACCATGCTCATAGCCGGCTGCGCGTGCTGGACACCCAGACAAACAACACACATCAAGTGTGTATCCCCGCTCGTGATGTAACGTAAACAGGGAGGAACACACTTTCTGTACTGCTGTTCGCTTGCCATATCTCTCTAATATATGTCAGTGTGAATGTAAACTTGAGAATAAAACAAGAAAGTCTGAACTCAGACACAAAAACAGAGCTGACAATGACAAAAGACACAGAGCGCTTGCTGAAGACAACAGAAGCTGACGTTCCGTCTCTCTATTGGACTGATGACATACGTGCTTCACGATGCAATCACGGAGAGGCGTTCCCAAAGCAGTGACGCATCGCGAGTTCCCTTGAAGGGGAATTTCATATTTACAAAATACAAGTTGTTCATTGAAAACATTGGAAATATTTTCTTTTTTACTTTTGTAAGCTAAATAAAGATTCAAGAGAATTAACAAAACCACAAATTCTTGATGTCATTGCATTTTACACTTTTCTGAAACTGGGGTTGTATAGCTACTTTAAGGCTTTATTTTGTTTTTGAAATTAATAAAGAAATCATATTTTAACTTTGAAAGTAAATCCTAAACCTACCATTGATTTTGAGTTCAGCTGTGATTCTCTCAGTGGTGGTAGTGGTTCTGTTTCCAGGCTTTAAGCTGTTAAATAACTCTGCAATGTGATAATTTATGTTGGAAGTGTCGTTATGTGGTTTGTACCTGTAAAACACATTAGTTATAACTGGATTTGTTTTATCAGCTGATGTTACCACCAGAACAATGACAAACTCACACCTTTCCACAGCCTTTCTGAACTCCTCTGTCATGAAGAGCATTTGCAGAACTGTGTTCAAGTGACATGTGGCTCCCTGATTCACCAATCCAGTGTATCCTTGAAAACCCAGAGGTAATCATGTTACAATCTAACACTGTAATGTGACTATTAAATAAGAGTATAATAAATGTGAATTAATAATAGATCTAACAGATTAATGCTTACTCAAGGGATGGGAGGTTTCATTGACAGATATAACACAGGAGTTACCTTTTCTCTGTTTTTTAGAACGAGTGCGTTGTGCAGTGCTTTGCTCTTTCTGTGGTGAGGGCATCGTGTGTATTTGTTCTCCTGGCTGTTCCAAAATCGAAACAATACTGTGGAGAATAAAAAAACATTATTCTGATTTGGATTTTAAGCAACACACAAGGAAAAAGCAGATCGTTATTGAAATTATTTTCTTCAGAAGAATCTAACTATAAGCCGTCATTATTGAAGTAATTGTACTTGAGTGTTGAGGAACCAGTAAACTGAGCTTTACGTATTAAAGGGACAGTTCACCCAAAAATGCACATTCTGTCATCATTTAATCGCCCTAGAGTTGTTCCAAACATGTATGAATGTCTTTCTTCTGTTGAACACAAAACTGTTTGGTAACCCACATTCTTCAAAATATCTTCTTTTGTGTTCAGCAGGAAAAAGAAAGATAGTTTGGAAAAACTTGAGGTCGAGTAAATGATGACACAATGTGCATTTTGGGTGAACTGTTCTCACCAATACAAGTGAATGTGAAACATTTAACTTCCTGATTAAATGTAAGCTTGTGTCCAAACGTCATGCATGATGGGCATCCAAATGTAATGATTGTATCCGTGTGCCTACATTTTGCAGGCCTAAATTGTATAATATCGTCCATATACTGAGAAATCTCATGTTGAATTTGGGTCTATCAGAATTGTATCCTCTGCAAACTAGAAAAGGTTGGCAGATTAGCTTTTAAATGCACAGTAATGTAATAATTACAGCATTGGTGAAATCACACAGTACTGTAATATGAAGAGGAGGTCCGATTCTGTAGAATACTGAAAACATGAGACTTCTTAAATCAAATCAACTTCATTTATATAGCGCTTTTTACAGTACAGATTGTTTCAAAGCAGCTTTATAGTGATAACAGGAAAATAATGCAACATGTTTGTTTCGGCTGTATATCAGATCTAGAAGAAAACTTGTGTCATAGTCCAGCTTAAGTAAGTTGATGGTCATTGATGGTTCATTTTTGTTGTAAAAAAAGTTATTAATTTAGTTAATTTATCTGTACAGCCACTCTGGAAAAATCAGTAATGTCATCGCCCAGCATGTCATGTTGTTTTGCATCATTTGCCCAGTACCAGGATTGAAAACCACTGATATAGAACCAGGCATCTTAAACCAGAAATGTTCAGTCCTGCTCCTGGAGACCCACAGTCCCTGTCCCAAATGGAACACTCATGTCCACTTTCGGTCTTGAGGACTTACAATGGCCGCTGCATGCGTGTGTCCGTTAAGCAGTGCCGCCGCTCCCTATACGCGCACAATGCGCTGCGCGTAGGGCACCAAGTGCTCAGGGGGCGCCACAATTAAATGACAAAATTATAAACGCAACACTTTTGTTTTTGCTCCCGTTTTTCATGCGCTGAACTCAAAGATCTAAGACTTCTTCTGTGTACACCAAAGGCCTATTTATCTCAAATATTGTTCACAAATCACTCTAAAATGTGCAGTTTTACTGTATTTGTGGCCCGTATCTGGTGTAACCACCATTTGCCTCACGCAGTTTAACACATTCAACTCCTTCACATCGAGTTGATTAGGTTGTTGAATGTTGCCTGCTATGTGCCTATGTGCAAATAGCTGGCTACGGCCATGCTGGCAGGTCTTCATAGAGAGAAGAGGTGTCTGAGTCACATCAGGTAATCACAGGGTGCCTCAAGGTTCAGTGCTTGGACCTTATCTTTTCTCCATCTAAACAACCTCACTGGGCACAATCACAAAGGCACATGACTTCTGCTACCTCTGATATGCAGATGATACACAGCTCTGTCTTTCATTTAAACCTGACAACATCACAGCATCACTGTAAAATTGGGGTCCACAACACTTACACCATCCAGGACAGCAAGGAACCTGGGGCTAGCGTCTGACGACCAATTGAGCTTTTCCAGCCACATCTCGACAATGACCCAGTCATGCAGCTCTACAACATCAGGAAAATCAGAACCTTCCTGTCAGAATACGCAACACTGGTTTTTAGGACTAGCACTGCAACAGCTCAACCCACTACTAAAAATGCATGCTTCATCCCAGCAGCTCAGGTCACTGAATGAGCAACGTCTTTTTGTTCCATCACAACAAGGCAACAAGTTAACAAGTCACTCTCCAAAACCTTCACTCTCTCTGGTGGAAAGAGCTGCCAACCTCCACCCGAACCTCTGAGAACATCACATCTTTCAAGAAGCAGCTGAAGACATGCCTCTTCCACAAGCACTTTGTGGCGGAGGGGGCGTGGTTCTGCGAGGTCTGTAGCGGGAGCGAGCAAAGACGGAGACGAGCGGTGAGTAAGTAGGTCAAGTGCAGATCACTAACACCTGTGTCTGATTCCAGTGATTGGCGTGGAGAGACCGTAAAAGCCGCTCAGTAGAGAGAGAGAGGAGAGAGAGATCGAGACTGGGACTGCGAGCAGACACCTCACTGCCAGATACGAAAAGAGAGACTGAATTTGAGAGAAACTGAGTTTGAGACTGACGTGGAGCGTCAGTGTGAATGTTTTGAGTTAAATCGCCATCGTGCGTGTGAATTTGAGAAAAGGTGAACCAAATAAAGAGAGAGCAGTCCCAGTAAGCCGACCCCGTCTTCTTCCTTCCTACACCCACACGAACCAACAACGTTACACACTTAATAACCTCACACTCTTAAACTTATGCACACACCTACACGCGCACACACACACACACACACACACACGCACTCGCACACACAACTCTGCATGTCTTCTCTAGCTGGTCTCCTAATCTAGTTGTCTAATAAACCTGGCATAGTGTACTAAAACTATTGTTGGCTCTTTGATGAATGCGTTATTCTTCTGTAAGTCGCTTTAACATTTATGCATTTGGCAAATGCTTTATCCAATGTAGTGTACTGAGCCTACTAATCCTGGATTATTTGATTATTCATAAAATAGCAGTCTGTATGTGCATCTGGTTTTCAACAGTAACTGCAGAGGCCCATATTATTATAATGATAATCCTGTTATTTGAATCACAGGTGGATCAGCTGTGTCGTCATCAGAGTCTGTGCAGCCGCTCTAGAGAAACTGCACCGGCTGTATTAGTGGCTGCTCTCGAATCGCTCTCGCGGCACTTTGTTGACATACGTCACAGTCACGTGGCGTCGCCGCTGCCTTAATCAGCGGCCGATCGGTCTGCGCATCGCTGCATGAAGTCCAACAAGCCTATTGTGTTTTGGCCTCTGGCGTGTTTATTGAACCAATAAGATAAGAGAAAATCAAGAGTCAGGCCAGAGTCTTATTTGATTGGCTACATGAAGAAGGTGGACCCTCAGTGAGTGAGAGAATCATGCAGAGAAAAAAAGACGGAACTGTGCAAAACGATTTACTTTGGTAACTTTTTACCCTACGTACACAACAAGTCATTTAGGCCCCCTTTACACTGCATGGTTCAAGTGACCCAATTCCAATTTTTCCCTCTCATGTAACACAGATCGGAAATTACATGTGAACGTGTAAGCAGGAAAAAACTGCATGAATTCTGATATCCTCCGATCGGATTCAGGCCTCACTCATATGTGGTAATAAATCAGATATGATTTGGATACATGCGTTTGCGTCTGCCATGTAAGCGGTCAAATTGGATTTTCCCCAGTAAATGCGAGTCCTACATCATTGAAAAAGGGACGGAGGCGAATGACGTCAACTCAGGACACGAACTGCGATCAAGGGCTCTCCTCTTTTTTCTCCGCCTTACGAGAGCAATGTTTTTTTGACCTGTAAAGGTCCCATGGCATGGCATTTTTCTATTATTTTATAATGTTTCCTGAGGTTTAATTATATTGTTAGTATGATTTTTACATAAAAAAATTCCTAATTTAGAAATAAAAGGCATTTTTCTATACTGTTATTACCCCTCTGGCTGAATGCCCTGTTTCAAGGGGCGTGTCTGCTGTGAGACTTCAGTGAAAACGCCCACTGATGTGATTGGCTGACATCTTTGCATTTGAAATGAGTGTTAGATTATGTTGTGGAGGGGGCGTGGTTTAGCGAGGCACTGCAGGCACTGCAGGAGAGAGAGACACTGACTGGGCATTCGTGAACCACGGAGAGCTGGAGGAAGTTTTATTGTACTGAGTTGTTGAGAGCGCTATACTATTTGCGCGAGCTTATTTGTATCTGAGAGTTCTGAATAAACAGTCCCAGTCACTTCGACTCTCTGTCTTCCACCTTTGTAACACATGTAATGTACCATTACAGCTGTCGAGATGAACGAATCGTCAAAGTGTAGATTATAGCATTATTTTATGATCTATTCCTATCACATTAAAGGCTGCAGTGATGAGCATTGAGTACACAGACTGTTGATCAGTGAATGCAGTGATCTCGTCATTGCAACGCGTTTTCTCTCACAAAATGCTTTCACCACAACTAACAGCAAAAACGACATGGACATGAATACAGTAAGAGCTTTGTGCAGCATTACAGTGTCATTCATTATAACGGCAGTTTGGGCAAGTGTGCAGACACACTCGCAATGTGTGATTGACAGCTTCAGCCATTATAAAGAGTGTTCTTTGATCGCTCTCTGTAGTTTAATCACTTAAAAAACGGATTTGTTTCATGCTACTAACGATGGTTTTAGTCACTGGCTTGATTCACTGATGCATTACGCTTAGGGCATCAAGACGGCGATCATTAAACGATCTAGAAAGAAAATCTGTGTGAACTTGAATGATTAGCTCCACATCAGAAATCACTGATCACAGATCAGGCATTAATGAACACTGTTACTCACTGTTTGTCGCGGTGCTGTCGAATCCATATCGTAAAGTCTGTTTGTAAAGCCTGTGCTGACATAAATTGAATCCATTTTCTCTGAGTGCTGGATTATTGATTATAGCAGAGGAAGGGGAGGTAACCTTTCCTGGTATGACGTCATAACAGGAAAATTCCAGATCAGCTTGTCTGAGCTGCATTTTCTCAAAGGCAGAGAAAGACAGCCAGAACTCGGTTTACACCCATCAATATTTCTAGCCACTTGGGGATCATATACAGGCTAGAGGAGCTCATATTAATGTTAAAAAACCTCATAAAATGAAATTTTAAAGACCAGTGTATTGTGTAAATGCAAATATCGGATATGGGTCCATTTTAAAAGATGATGTAAGCGGGTCATCAAAAAAATCGGATATTGTCACCGAATTGGAATTGTGCATCAAGACCTGCAGTGTAAATTAAGCCTTAGACATTTGCAACAGATAATTTTTTTACACAAAGGTTGGTTTTACCCGGTCAATCTGTTTTGCAGTTCCTGACTCTGTTGTTTTCACTTGCAAATCGATGTTCACAGGCTTGCAATGCTTTTTGCCATATTTTGAGGAAAGTAACGTGTCAAAAGTGTAAGTGCAGAAAAATGGAAGTCAGAACAATACAGATCATATTTAGGTTGCGTTAGCAAGCGAAGCTGCAGTTTCACAATACATGAATTACACTTACGAATAACAGTAAAATGCTGCAAATATTGTATGAAAGGCGATTTACACCTTCACAAAGCCTCTCTTGCGCATGCACATTTAGTTTACGCTTACAATTTTATTTACACTTTCACAAATCATACCCCGCACATGCAATTCTTTATGGCATCATTTTACCTTCATAAATGAGTATACAATTGCATGACCAAATATATAGGCTAACACAATGTCAGAATATTTTAAGATAGCAGCAGATCAAAACATCAAATATAAAATTTACTCTGTGTAGTAAAAGTCAAATTGCAGTCAATAATTTTCATTATAAGAATCAACCCCTACATGGATGATAACGATTACAGCACAACTCCGTACCAAATTCACCAGACGACAGATGCATAAACAATATTTAACTGTTTAATGAAATAATAATAATAATAATAATAATAATAAAAACTTACAATTAAAGACATCGAACGAGAACCATTTAACTCTGACCCTTAATGACGATCCTCGCGATGGTCACGCAACAATAGGATACCATGTTTCCTTGTGATATCGTGTCAGTCTCACATTAGTTGCGCTTTTCAGACCCAAGACTGAAGGTGGAAGCGCTGACTGTGGGCGGCTGCGCGAGTCACGTGACGTGTGGTGCTTAAACAGGTGGAATAAACTCTGCGGTCGGAGAGTTGACGCTGAGAACACACTAGTCTATTACACGACATCGACGTTGTTTAAAATGTCTGAAGACAAAAAATTTACTCCATTCGACAAAGGCATCAGGTTGGTGTCAAGACCAAGCGATCTCGGTAAGATTTATATTTGTATGTGTGTGTGTATTTCTTTGTGCGCGAGCTGACTTTAGTCACTCATTTCTAGTTCAGAGATTTCCTCATATCATAAAGCCCCAGGTTTTATTCTGAATGGCTTTATATGACTCTCGAAGCGCTGGCCCTGCCTTAAACATCGACAAACGAGGACTCCTATTACTTTACACATCACAACGCATTTACTATAATAACTCTGTGGTAATTTTTTTTTTTCTTTTGAAAGCTTGTAAATTCATATCAAATAAGGTGGGAGAATTTAAACATGTTCTTTCTTTTTCTTAAACAACTGCGACAGTTTAGTCGTTAAAGTTTAACATGTTGGACTGCTGTTGTGGTTTGAACCACTGTAGTTACTTCTAATGCTTGAATGTAAACAGGCCTTAATAATAAAGTGATAAAGTTAAGAATAATAACAAACTTTTACATATATAAACTAAAAATACAATGCATTTCAGAAAAGTTTTCTCACCCTACAAATAGTCTGTTGACTAAATAACTGGAATAACTTTTCAATGTGGGCTTCATGATGATTATAGCATATTTTGGAGGAATTTAAAACTAGGGTTGTAACCCTTTCAGATTATTATGATGACGACCCAAGCATTTTAAGGGCTCAGCTGTCTTGCGGCCATGTCATTGATCCAGAGACACTGGCTGACTGTTGCAGAGCTCAACTTAAAGATGTGAGTCCATCTGTGAACATTTCACTGGTGTTTATATTCATCAAAGTAATTATAATATCAATGTTATTATGAATAGCATATGAATGTTACGAAGATTAACTGAGAGCTCTGGTTTCAGGGAGAGACTGAGTTCAGATGTCCGCTGTGCAACAAGAAATGGCCGTATGATGAAGTCAGAAAACTGGCCAAACTCACAACAGAAGAGAAACTGAGTTTCGAGGAACAGCTCGGGACGAACACTGCTAAGAAGATAGTCAACTTCAAGGATGTAAGGGCATTTCTTGCTTTGATCTTGTGATTTATAGTACTGCAGAAGTAAAAATACAACTCGTCTTAATAAAGAAGTTAACATTATGGGTCAAATGTGACACCGTTTTTCTAACACTGCATCTCTCCATTCCTCTGTCTGTGTTCAGTGTCCAGGCTGTGGCACCTTCACTGAAAGGGCAGATGATTTCAATCTCTGTGTCGAGTGCTCCGTTTGCTCAGTGAAGACCGGACGGATCTTTGAGTTCTGCTGGCAGTGTGAGAGAGAGTGGAAAGGACCTCGACCTCGAGCGGATCAGTGTGGGAATGTGGGATGTAAACGCCGTGACCAGGACCTGCTGAGAGACTGTCCCATGATCTCTTTATCATCTGTTGTTTTAAATCAGGGCTCTGATGATCATGTCCAGTGTCCAGCCATTCGCGCCTGTCCGTTCTGTAGTGTGTTAATAGAACATAATGAGGGATGTAAAATCATGTCATGTCGCGAATGTAAGAAGCAGTTTTGCTTTGTTTGTTTGAAACCCGCCAGTGAGTGCTTACAAACCTCCACCCATTTCATTCTATGCTCAGCTGGTGTCGCACCGAGGCAAATCAATTCTGACATGTAAGAACACGTCCAACTATAGCGGTGACTGCTTCAAGACTACACTGACTTCTCTTCAATAAAAAAAAGATGATTTTTTTTGGTTGACATTTCCATTTATATATTTAGCAGATACTTTTATCCAAAGCAGCTTTATCACAAGCAATTTCTCACGAGCAACACTATGCATTACACAATGACACATTTAAATTATACACTAGACTAGGGATATGCAGAAAAGAACAATATATCATAGAAAATGTAGTTTTTGATAAAAAAACAACAACAAAAGTTGTGATGGTGTCAGAAGGTGAGATGAAGGGTGGCAGATTTTAGAAAGTGAACATCGGTTACATATACAATTTTTCTGTGTATTTCAAAACTTTTTTAGCAAATAAAGGTGTAAAATATCAGCATTGTCACATGCTTGTCCATAATTGTGAGTGCTCTGGAATTACTGTAATGCGTTATAACTACATGTGACTAAACTGACTCATCCAACATTTAATCCATGCAACGTTACCAGGTTTACACTGTATGCTGTACACAATGCAACTTTATTTGCTCTGTTATATATTTGTTTACTATTATATTATTGTTTAATATTCTAACAGGTTCATTCTGTCTTGGTTTTGTTTGTTCTTGTTTCCATGTTCCATATCTTTAGTTAATACACGTTTTCAGTTCCTGTTAATTATCCTGTCTGTTTGTACATCTACTTATGTTTGAGTTTAAGTGGTTGTTGCTCCTGAGTGTTTGCTATTTTTTGGATTAAAACTACTTCTTGTTGAATTTCTTTGTTTTGCACCTTATTTATACAGCCACACATAACAAATGTCCTTTGTTTGCTTTTTATAAATGTATTCAGTCATGTAGGAATCTATATACTTATCAACAAATACATAATATAATATAAATTAATAAATTAAGTTAATAAAATATGGGTTACACAGTTGGAATAGGTAAAAGTGTGACTGTTGCAGACAAATACATGCATTGGCCATTGTGGAAAGGAAAAACAAATCTTCATTTGAAATCCTTAATTTACAACCTCGTGCTCAATGTAAAGCCAGATACAAGTTTATTTAAGGAATATGTATTCTCAACTGTTCTAAATAATATTATCTCTCAAAACTTTACTGTTGAACTTAACTATTTGTAAGAAATTTAACTCTGTTTTTTTAATTGACTGACTCATAATAAATACACTATAATTGTTTTATTAATTATATTGTTGCCACATGACTGACTGAGTAAAGCAAACAGGATTCTTTCAATAGCTAAATAAATGTGCATTAAATGTACTGTTGTAATTCAAAGAAGAGATCTAATGAAGTGGGTTCAACAACATCAACACTAACACCTTTTCCACAGTAAAGAGCTAAATTAGGAATGCTTGGCCAAGTATGGGGATGATTTAATAATGAACAATTAAATTAAGTTAAATTCCATCCAACAAGCTCAAACGTGTTAAAACAAATTTGCTTAAAACAATGTGAAATAAGTTAACCGATTCAATTTAGCAAGAAAGTGAAACGGACAATATATTTGCCCAGCCCACCAGTGTGTCCTTGAGCAAGGCTCTTTACTCCATGTTGGTCCAGGGGGATTGTCCCTGAAATACGGGCACTGTAAGTCGCTTTGGATAAAAGCGTCCGCCAAATGCGTAAATATTTCTAGTTTTGCATTTTGAATTTGTGACTATTAATATATTCATTTGTTTTGTGTTGCCTTTAATTCATTAGAGCAATATATAAATGTGAAGCAGAAAATGTGATTTTCAACGTGGCATATGATTACGTCTAGTTTTCGTTTAGTATTCTTGCCCTGTATGGCTGTGGCTATTAGGGATTAAAAGGAAAAGTCAACGCCCCTGCCTGTAGTTTTTTTGCAAATGAAAGAGAAAGCTGTTGGTGTGGTGGTTATATTTCCTGGTCTGATAACTTGATGTTTCAGTCAGAATTCCTTCCTGGAACAGCACCACAATGGCCTTTCAGGTCCGTGTCAGGATTAATAAAAATACGGTTAATGTATTATCAGTGGCGTCATCAAGTGAAGAGTTTGAGAACTTCACCATTGGAAAGCTAAAGGAAGAGGCATTAAGTTTGTTCCCTGGAGTAGATGGTAGGTTGAAGGTTTCTTTCACAGGGGTTATAAAAATCTATTATTTTACCCATTTACTCCGTCTGAATTTTGGTTTCATTTTCTTGTCAGATCCAGAAAGACTGAGGGTGATATTTGGTCAAACTGAGCTTGAAGACGATCAAACCTTTGAATCTTGCGATATTGAACATCTATCTCTCCTGGTCGTTGTCCTCAGGATGCCTGGAGGAAGAGGTACAGTATTCATCGCAAAATGCACATAAATTGCTTAATCTCTTAAAGGGATAGTTCACCAAAAAATTTACATTCTGTCATTCTGATTTACTCTCCCTCGGGTTGCAAAATCATACCGGTTTTGAAAGACATGAGGGAGAGTAAATGATGAGATAATCATGGCATATTAGGCATTATGCTATTACACCTTGAGATATAATCATCTTGAGAGATCCAGATCACATTTCTTTTTACAACACTTCTACAATACACCCTTTGCTATCCAAAGAAATGGGGGTCAGAATATAAAACTAACACAAAATCAATGTGGCCCACTGGCCCTGTTTCCAGCTAGTATTGAGTTTGTGGTGATGTCAAATAGATAGTAAATAGATACTATTTAAATATCACAAACGTAGGTCTATATTGTTTTATCAGTTTTATGTTGATAACATGACACAATATACAAGGAGGATTACATGAAAGTAGTGTTTCCTGTTATAAAAACAGAGTTCTGAACTGAACTGAAGGTGAGTCATCTGTGAATCCAGCCGACACAGCTGTGACGTCATCAGAGCTTATACAGCTGTTACTTTTTGGACAGTTTTCCTTTATCTGTCTATCTAAACTCATAACATGTGAGTTTGAATAAAAACATCTGCTAAATGAAAAACAGTAAATATAGAGGGATCATTCTCAAATAATCTTTCTATCTTACTCTTACTGTTAATTTATCTATTTCAGGTTATTATTATTTTTCTTTTACTGTATTTTCCTAATTGTACAGCACTTTGATTCACTGTTTTTTGTTTTTAAATGTGCTTTATAAATCAACTTAAACTTGAATATTAGAGATATCCTGATAAAGACGTCACCCTGTTCCACACTAATCTTTGTTATTATTATTATTATTATTATTAGATTCCTTTGAAGATGTCCTGTGGCTGGAGCCTTAGCCTTGTCACACAGCAGCACTTTACACAACTCATGTTCGAGCCTCAGAAAATAATGTACTCTAAAGACCAGAAAATACACCTAAGGAGTTTCTCTCAGTTCCCAACACATTTTGAGAAAGTTTATAATTCTCTCTTTTTACTCTTTTTACTCATGCTTAATTTAAAACAGATCTTTTGAAGATGCTTGTAGTCTAATTTTGTGATGAATACTAATGTATGTTTACAGATAAGTTTTAAATTCACAATATCTGAAACAAATGTCAAAATATTATAATTAATAAACATGTTTTGCTAAAGGATACACTGAAAAAAATGATTTGTTGAATTTACTAAAAAATGTTATCGTAAGTGGTCGCAATCAATTTATTTTATCTCAATTTAAACAAAAACACATGCAATTCCCATAAAACCAATTAATTTTTTTAAAATTAAATCAAAAAACTAAATTTAAATTATTTAAACGAGCACAAATTAATTATGCTTAATTTAATCGGGCCATAATCATTTTTTTCAGTGTATGTTGAATAAAAGTGCACCACAAATGTTCAAGGGGAACTTTTTGGACTGGGGACTCAAATGTTAGAATAATATAATATAGTAATACATGTTTTGTGGTGTATATACATATGTATAATATGCATGATATATTTTTATCTTTGTGTATAATAGTAGGAAAAGGAAATGGTTGACTATGACTATCGTCATAGCTGTAGAAATATGTCAATAAAATGTTACCTTCATCATGCCTTATCCATTCATCATTTCCAACCTCTAGGGTTATTTGAGTGCTGTTAGAATAGTTGCTGATCACTTAGTTTCAGTTTTGTTGGGGGTTTTTGGGGGGTGGGGGGTCTAATCTTAAAGGTTAGACAAGGTATTATGATATATTTAAATGTTTTAAAAGCACTTTTTCATTATAGATTTCATATATCAAATATATTTCATTATATTTTTCATTATACATCACATTGTTTAAATCATAAAACTACCCTTTGGATCTTGACTAAAAACCTTCACTGTTGTTAGTTGTAATAACTAATAATCTCTTGTCCATGTTATTTAACAGAAGCATGTGAATTTAATTTAACAGTGGTTTAAAGAACGTGTATTACTTTGACAGTGTTAATTCTGTCAGTGTAACAAAACCTAGTAGTTGCTAAACATTTCTTTAGCTCAAGCAGTTGAACACAGGTTTGATTTCCGGGAAATGCATGAACTCGACTCATCCACTGAAGCTAAGCTGGGTAAAGCCTGGTCACTGGATGTAAACCTCATTGTTGCTGCAGAAAAAGGACTAACCCATTTTGATTTACAGTGTCCCTGTCCTTTTTAATGGCTTTAAAATAAAAAGTATGTTCATCATCTTCCAGGAAATGACATTCTGAAATTAAATCAGAATGTATTATCAATGCATTAAGAGAATGTTTTGATGTTTTGTGGTATTCATTGATATGTGTCTGTATAAGTCAGCCTGTATAAATAGACTTTTTAGATCATTTAGCATGTGAATATTTCACGTATAATTTCCAATCTAACACAGCTCTGATAAGAATTAATAACTCATGGGACATTCCTTTAAGCATTTTATGGATACCCACTTTCATTTTCGTTCAGCTCACTCACACTTTATTGAAAAGACATGTTCAGTTTTTAATTGTAGTGTTTATTATCTAACTGAACGAAATGATTGTATTACTATGAAGATCAAAACGACGGAGTGGCCTCATAGGGCAGCGAAGCAAGTGCATTCTGGGAGTTGTTGTCTTTCATCCACATGAGGCAAAAATACATTTTCTGTCTTTTCTCAGTCTAGAAGGCACCAAATTAAAAAATAATTTCACATTTCTACTGCATAAATGACCCTGTTTAAATACAAAGCTTAATGCTAAATCACTGAAGTTACCCTTTAATTACACTTGGAGTAACGTTACTGATGCTGTATGATATTTTGTCCCTTTCCACAGTTCAGAATAAATTCTAGATAATCGGAATGTTTGTATAAAATGATTAATTTGATCAGTTCCATAAAGTGAATGAACTGATCTTCATTGTGGAGCTAAACTTGTGAGACTCTTTAACTAGACTATGTAGAAAAGACTAACCTGTCAGTTATCAACTCAAATCTTCTGTATTAAACCAAAACAAAACTCCCATTCCATCTCTGCTGAAGAAAACCACAGGGCTGAATCTCCAATCAGGGACTGTTGATTTTCACACAAAAAAAATGATAGGTTGGATTTACTTATTTGTTTTAAGTCAACAGGTTCCACCTTTTATCTCTTTCCTTCCAGCTCCCCCAAAAATGAAAATTTCTATTCAGTATTTAGAAATGTATATTTTAGACAGTTGAAGGCACATTCTGAATATGTACCTATGAGACAATTGACAATGTGCTTTACATTAACAAATGCCAATGTAAATCAATGATTTTATGCACTTTTCCTTCAGATTTAGAACATTTCCTTAAATTAAAAAAGTGCCTGCCTTTATTTCAGTATACATTCTCTAAAAATGATTACAAAATAAAAAGAATGAAAATGCATTTCAGTCCCTTTCAATTGTCACCCAATATTTCAAATAAAAGTACCAACTAAGTATAATTAGACAATATGATAGGCTACATGTAAACTACAAACCTCATTATTTCAAAAAAACATTTCATGTTTCATTTCACAGTTCAGGAATGGGTTTAACAGCTACACTGTTTTAAAGAGTATGAACTAGCTAGTATAGGCAAATTTGTAAACAAAACCTAAGCATCCAAATTTAAACAAAACAGATATGATCTGTGTGGGTTACAGTGTTTTGTTCCTCTGCCAGATTGTGAGTCATCTAGTTGAGGCTGCTATTGCCCAATCAACACGTTTTTTGACAAAATTCTGCGTCCCGTATAGTGACGCTCGCGCAACGTTCGGCAACGTCACAGACAACATGAATAAGGTCCAACATTTCTCAAATAGACAGACGTGAAATGTAGGCTTCATGAAGAAGAAAGAACGACTTCTCAGTGTATAGCTTACCTAGCTCTGTAACCCTAAGCTGGGGTAGCATGTAATTTATTGACTCCTAATACAACTTAAAACAATGTAAAACAATAACCTTCTTTTACATATAGCCGGAGACTGTAAACTATGAAAATACAAAGCCGGTGTCACGTGTCCTTTCACACGTAACTTAGTGGTTGTGTTGTACTAGGCTACTAAACACACTGAGAGTTGACGCTGACAACATGGAAGTTAAAGGACAGAAAATGTCTGAAAACATGAAGAAATTCACCCCGCGCGACAAAGGTATTAAACTGGTGTCAAAAGCAAATGATTTCGGTAAGTGCGCGCTTTCTTCATATATTAGCGCCAAAATAAAAGGCTGTAAACAAATAACACATGAACGCTTGCTTAAACGTTTGATTTAACTTGGGACTTTGATATAGCCCTTACGGAAGGAAAATATATTTACCAATATATTAGGCTACTTGAAATATATTATAATATATTGTTAATATATTGATGGTACATATATACAATATATGTAATATATTGCAGTATATTGCAAAATATACAAATGATTGCCGCTTTCAATATATTGCAATATATTGGAAAATATAAATATTAAATCCCATATATGGGAATATATCGCCTAATGTATTACATGATATTTTCCAATATACTGCAATATATTTTTGTTTCGTAAGGGAGGGTATCAATTGCTGTTAACTGAATTAATAACTTGTTTAATAACCGACAAATAGCCAAACACACGAATGATGACGAATAATGAATATAAATAATTTAACGTTATTATTATTATTTAGGCTATTGTTTTCCCTCCATTGATGTCTCCTGATTTAGTTTGGGTTCCTTGCCACTATCGCCTCTAGATTGATTCGTTTGGATTTAAGTAATATTATTGATCTGACAGCATTGACACTATCAGATGAGAACAAAAGTTGATCTGAGTTTATCAGAATAATGGCTCATTTGCTTTCAGTAGAACTGCTTTACAGCTGAATCTGAATGTGTCTTATATTTGATAAAGTTTGAATCATTGGTTGTTATTTTCCTGTTCGTCACTGTGAAACGTACCTTCTAGTGTATATTTGTCCATGTATATTTGTTCTACTCTAAATCCAAGACTAGAGATTTCCTCATATAAATCACAGTATTGTGGAAAAAAAAGTTAAATAAACGTAACAATACAAAGAGACAAACACGATCAAAATGGGTCAAATTACGTAACTTAAATTCAATACCAATAATACCTTAAATGCATCAAATGTCGTTTTTATTCACCAATTTATTTACAACAACGACAGCTGTGGTTAAGGCTGTTGTTTTTAATAATAAACACCATAGTTTGTTTTAAACAGGTACAGTCATCCAACTTAACAGCCAGGCTTCCGTGGACTGAACAGAAATAATCAATTTATATTCCTTAATAAAAAGTGAAACGAAAATGTAAAATAAATAATAGTGGACTATTCTTAGCTTGGTCTACTTAGATTTCAGTGTGACCTACATGTAGCAAATTTTAGTGAAAGCTTTGTAACCCTTTCAGATTATTGTGACGATGACCCGAGTGTGTTGAGAGCTGTGTTATCCTGTGGTCACGTCACTGATCCTGAGTCTCTGACAGACTGTTGCAAAGCTCAACTGGACTATGTGAGTCAATCTGTGCAAATTTCATTTCATTTTTAGGTCTACGTCATATTAATGCTATGAAAATTAACCGGTGAGCTCTGGTGTGTAATTTCAGGGAGAGACTGAGTTCACATGTCCGCTGTGTGAGGAAGAATGGCCGTATAATGAAGTCAGAAAACTGGCCAAACTCACAATTGAAGAGAAATCCAGTTTTGAGGAAAAGCTCGGGACAAACACTGCTAAGAAGTTAGTCAACTTCAGGGAGGTAAGGACATTTCGGTCTTGCAGATGTAGTAAAACACCTATAAGGGCGATAATGTTAGTGATGTGTCAAGTATTACACCCAGATTTTCTGACCCTGTGCGTCTGTGTTTTCTCTGTCCATGTTCAGTGTCCTGGTTGTGGCAGCTTCATTGAAAGGTTGAATGCTTCCAGTCTCTCTGTGGAGTGCTCCATTTGCACAGAAAAGACTGGAGAAACCTATGAGTTCTGCTGGAACTGTTTACAAGAGTGGAACGGATCTCAAATCCGTGGTGATCAGTGTGGGAATGAGGGATGCACCATTGACCGGACACTGCTGAAAGACTGCCCAATGATCTCTTTAATATACTTTAATAATGCAGTACAGTGTCCAAAAATTCGTACATGCCCATCTTGTGACATGCTGATTGAACACACTAATAATGGATGTAATAACATGGAATGTCCTCAATGTGACAATGAGTTTTGCATTATTTGTTTAGAGCCTGGCCATGACTATGACGATCAGCCATGCAAACTGGCACCAAGGCAAATAGATTCTGTTTCGGAGCAGCAGTAACTTCACTGGAAGCATGGCTTCCATTATTTTAAATTATAGCCTACATTTTAAATCGTTTTATGTTGAAGGAAAATATTATATGGCATGTTTGTCTATTTAAATGTAGCCTATCTAAATTACATATGAATGAATGAATGAATATTTTTATTTAAGTGTCATGCACTCATGGTGCCCAGCCCACATGGGCTTCACTATCAGTGATTAGGAAAGATGTCCATCAAAATTGTATTATATACATACAATAAAACAATATATTAAGCCACAACATCCTGACATAATCACAACTAAATCACCTCATCTCAGGGTACAAAGTCTTTTGTCTTTATGTCCATGCCTTCTCAACAAAGGTTGCCATACAAAAAAAATAATTTTCAAATAACCAAAACATAATTTCACCTTTAGGCAGCCAAAACAGATCTGGGTTTTTCTGTTGCATCATATTATACAAACCAATTCGTAAATTGTTATACAGTTGGCAATAAAACATAAAATGAAATTCATCCTCCATACATATATTATTTTCTGTGTGTTTCAAGCTTTCAGGAAAGGTAAATGTAAATATCACAGTATTGTCACACTGGTCCTTCAAGTAAATGAATTAGACTCCATAATCCTCAGTTCTCTGGAGTAAATGACAATCATCATAGAGAGACTTGTGATGTCACCCGCTGGACAACTACAGCATTACACCAATAATAATCATATAATGCTGCCATGCTTACACTGTATGCAATATTTATGTATTACTCAGTTAATAATATCCTTTTTATATCATATTATTCTTAAATATCCTTTGTTGTTTTATTAATTTATGTATTGTAATTTATCTGTTTTAATATTGAATGCATATAAAATAATATAAATTAACATCTAAGTAAATAAATAAAGGACAGTGATTTGTAGCTGATATAAGTGAATGATTAGTGCAATTAATGAAATTTCATATCATGAAATTCAAGTTTCTGTTTTCAAGAGAAAATGAGCCAGTGTGCTCTACAGACAGCAAAAATAAATAAGGAAAATTGTATTGCCCAAGCAATACATGTAATAGTCATGAGGGCCCAATGCTTGACACGTGGAGAAGAAGTTCATATAGTAAAAAATCAGATGTCTAAAAATGAATATTTTTCTAAACTGTGTTAATTATAATTAAATGTAGACTCTTTGTTTAGATACTAGATGCATTGCTTATAAATTATAATGATAAAGTGACCCCTTAAACTAAACGTATCCACCAAGCTTACTATGAATTATTACATAAAATACATAAAGCCAATGTAAATCCTATAAGAGTGAAGACAGTGATAATAACTATATAATTTAAAGGTGTGGCCTAATGTTAAAGACCACGAGGCGTCACGTTATGCATGCATATTGTATATGTGCAACTAATCCATTGCACAATCTTTAGTAGGTCTATTTCAAGAAATGTGTCTGCAACAAGGTAAAGATTGAATAGCAAATAAAACAGTTACATTTCGCTGAACCTAATGTAATATTATATTATAAATGAAGTGGTAACACTTTACTATAAGGTTTCATTAGTTAACATTAGTTAACTTAATGTATTAACCAACATGTACCAACCACTTTCCACACAAGCCAGGATGAACAAACTTTGTGTATTTACTAGTTGCCATATCAACATTATTTAGAAAAAACATTGCAGCAAAATTAAAATATCTTTGTGAGATATCACTGAGCATTTATTTAACCATAGCAAAAGTAAATTTCGTACTTAAGCTTATTTTTCATCTCTGTTTTTTGTGTTTATTTAAAATAAAACAAATCTCATATTATATTAATCTCTATCAGTTATTAAGAGTTGAGATGTTCTTTAATGATCTAACAGCAGAAGACACGAGCCGGAGTTAATCCCAGTTGTGCAGGTGGGGTGTGTTGTAACACTGCACTACATTGGGCCCCATTAGAACTACACTATTATATTCTATACTTTTATTAATTATTTTGAGAAAAAACATGAGAAAAGGGTGAATAATGACTGAGATTCAATATTCAGAAGTTATTCATTATTATGTTTTTAATTATGCTGTTCAGCTGTATTTAGCGATTTGTTTGTTGTCAAACTCAAAAATGTGTTTATTTTTAATGATTTAAAAATGCCATTATTTTATTTTAAAATAGTGAATAATTGTATTTTATTGACAAAATATTTTAGTTCATCTTTTATATTTTTTGATTATATCAGATAATATTTTAATCATATGGTCATGTGACCCCACCTATGGGGCATGTTGTCACATTTCACTTCCATTCTTTCTTGGGAAAACTAGGAAAAAGTACACACTGTACACTCTAAAAAAAAGGTTCTATATGGCATCAAAAATGGTTATTGGCTCGTAATCATATACCCCTTTTCCACCAAAGCAGAGCCAGAGCTAATTCAGAGCCAGAGCTAGTCCCAGAGAGAGAGACTCACTGGGACTCGTATGCACACAGCCACGCAGAGAGGAACTGCTGATAAAACTGACGAAGTGGAAAGAGAGTTTGATTATTGTTTTATGTTTTTGTGCGATGTGCGATGTGCACACAGTTTATTGAGTGACCGAAGGAGAAAATAAAAAGAGCACTTACGAGTCCCAGAAAGCCGACCCTTGTCTTCTTCCTTCCCACACCCACATGAACCAAAAACTACTACACTGGTGCCGAAACCCGGGAAGGGAGAAGAACGCTGCCGCCATGCAATCCCCGCCAGGAACGCCATTTGCGCAGATTATCAACTCGCTGGCTGGTCTTCACCAAGAGCAACACCAGCAGCTACTGGCCATGAGGGAGGAGCAGGACAAGAGGTTCGAGGTGCTCCTCCAGGGCCAGTATGAAGACCGCCAGCTGTTCCGGAGCTGGATAGACCGGGAGGCTGAGGCCGCCCCCCACGCACCATCTGACTCGGCGGCTTCTCTGAGACTCGCCAAGATGGGTCCCCAGGACGACCCCGAGGCGTTCTTGGACTTATTTGAGAAGTCCGCCGAGGTCTGGGGGTGGCCCACCGCGGACTGGCCAATGCGGCTACTTCCCTTGCTGTCCGGAGAGGCACAAGTAGCCGCCCACCAACTGCCAGTCCAGAACCTCCTGGTCTATCAGGACCTGAAGCGGGCCATCCTTCAGCGGGTCGGCCGGACCCCAGAACAACACCGTCAGAGGTTCCGGACCCTGGGCCTCGAAGAGTCCGGCCGGCCCTTCGTCTTCGCCCAACAGCTCCGGGACTCCTGCCGCAAATGGCTGATGGCCGATGGGTGTGACGTCGAGGGAATGATCGATCGTGTGGTACTGGAAAGTTCGTCGCCCGGCTACCGAAGACAACTGCCCAGTGGGTCCAGTGCCACCGCCCGACGTTGCTAGACCAGGCCATCCAGCTGGCGGAGGACCAAATGGTGGCGTGCTCCGGGGTCGGCGAACCCCTTCCATCCGCTTCTCTCTCTCTCTCTCTCTCTCCCCTGTTGTTTCTTCCCCCTCTCTCCCCAAACCTGTCCCCCTTCCCAGGTCGCGGCGCAGGACGATACCCAGACCGGCGCTGAGGTGGAGGTCGGGGGTTCCGCCCGAGGCCACGGCGGCTCCCAGACCGGCGCCCCGGGGAGGGGGAGCGTCAACCGACCCGTTCCCCTCCTCATCTTCTCCAGCACTCTCTCCATGCCAATTCCCCGACCCACTTCCAGCCACTAGGGCGGCGGGGAAGCCTGGGCCGGCTTGCTGGCGCTGTGGGGACCCCGGCTATTTCATCAATCGGTGTCCAGTGAGGGAGGTGAGGACACTGATCCGGGTCCCCGACGCGCCACAAGCCGCCCCCGATCAAGCTGGCCTGTACCAGATACCTGTGAGTATCGAGGGGGGTACTTATCAGGCTTTGGTGGATTCGGGTTGTAACCAGACCTCCATCCATCAAAGCCTGATTCAGTCTAAGGTGTTGGATAACCGCCGCATGGTTAAGGTGAGGTGTGTGCACGGGGAAGTGGTGAATTATCCGGTGTTGCCCGTGGATATTCAATTTCGGGGACAAAAGCATAGTGTGGAGGTAGCAGTTAACCCGCACCTCCAGCATCCGCTAATTTTGGGGACCAATTGGCCAGCATTTAATAAATTGTTGGGGCATTTGTGTGCGGATGCTTCTTGGGGAAAACGTGTAAAGGGGAAAGAGACGGTTGCTCAGTCGGGAGAGGTGGATTCGGGACCTCCGGGGGCCGGTCCGGGGGAACAGAGCGGTCTGGAGATGCCCGTTCTCACAGACCGCGATGACTTTCCCCTGGAACAGTCCCGGGATGAGTCGCTGAAAAACGCGTTTAATCAGGTCCGTTCCATCGACGGCCACCTCCTCCAGCCTGACCAGCCGCTCTCTTATCCCTATTTTTGTATTTTAAAGGATAGGTTGTATCGCGTGACCCAAGACACCCAGTCAAAGCAGGATACAACCCAGTTGTTAGTACCTAAAACTCATTCTAATCCTATGGCCGGGCATTTAGGACAAACGGCTACACTCAACCGTCTAATGGCCCGTTTCTTCTGGCCGGGCATTCACGAGAATGTACGCAGATGGTGTGCGTCTTGTCGTGAATGTCAGTTGGTGAATCCACCGGCCACCCCAAAAGCACCATTGTGCCCTCTCCCGCTAGTGCAGGTCCCCTTCGAGAGAATTGGTATGGACCTCATCGGGCCATTAGAGCGGTCAGCACGCGGGCATCGCTTTGCATTAGTTATGGTAGACTATGCAACGCGATACCCGGAAGCAGTCCCGCTCCGCACTATTTCGGCGAAAAGTGTTGCGAGCGCTCTGTTTTCCTTAATCTCCCGGGTGGGAATCCCAAAAGAGATTCTCACTGATCAAGGCACGGCGTTCATGTCACGAACGATTCGCGAACTTTACGAGTTGTTGGGCGTTAAATGGGTTCGCACAAGCGTCTATCACCCACAAACAGATGGCTTGGTGGAACGGTTTAATCGCACGTTGAAATCCATGATTCGTAAGTTCGTTCACGAGGACGCTAAAAATTGGGATAAATGGCTAGAACCTCTGATGTTTGCTGTTCGCGAGGTCCCGCAAGCCTCCACGGGACCTTCCCATAGCTTCTCTATGGGCGCCAGCCCCGGGGGGTGCTGGATGTCCTTAGGGAGGCTTGGGAGGAAGGACCTTCAGCGAGTAAAAATGAAATTCAGTATGTCCTGGACCTGAGAACAAAACTCCACACTTTGGGGCGGCTGTCAATGGAGAATTTGTTACAGGCTCAGGACAAACAGAGACAGCTATACAACAGAGGCGCTAGGCTTCGTCAATTCACTCCGGGAGAGAAGGTACTTGTATTACTCCCTACGTCGAGCTCGAAATTACTTGCAAAGTGGCAAGGACCCTTTGAGGTCACACGGCGAGTTAGCGATCTCAACTATGAGGTGATTCGATCAAATAAGGACGGGGCACGTCAAATTTACCACCTCAACCTGCTAAAGAAATGGTCTGAGGCGGAGTCAGTGATGCTCGCGACGGTGGTGAGCGGAGAGGAGGATCTCGGGCCGGAGGCGGTTCAAAAACCTCAATCTCTCGCTCTGGCCCCGGGGGGAGACCACCTCTCGCCCTCGCAGCTCACTGACGTAAAACATTTACAAGCGGAGTTTGCTGACGTGTTCTCGCCCCTACCTGGTCGCACCGATCTCATCCAGCACCACGTTGAGACTGAGCCGGGAGTTGTGGTTCGCAGCCGGCCGTACCGCTTGCCTGAACATAAGAAAAAAGTGGTTCAGGAAGAATTAGAGGCTATGCTTGACATGGGTGTGATAGAAGAATCCAACAGTGACTGGGCGAGCCCGATGTTTTAGTGCCTAAACCTGACGGCTCGGTCCGTTTCTGTGTGGATTATCGTAAGGTGAACGCGGTGTCGAAATTTGATGCTTATCCAATGCCAAGGATTGACGAATTGCTTGATCGGCTAGGGACTGCTCGTTTTTATTCAACGCTGGACTTGACTAAGGGTTATTGGCAGATCCCCTTGTCTCCAATGACCAAAGAAAAGACCGCTTTCACCACGCCGTTTGGATTACACCAATTCGTCACCCTTCCTTTCGGCCTGTTCGGGGCTCCCGCAACCTTCCAGCGTCTGATGGACAGAATTCTCCGGCCACATGCTGCATATGCCGCTGCCTATCTGGATGATATCATCATCTACAGTGCAGACTGGCAGCGTCATATGCAGCACTTGCGAGCTGTCCTGAAGTCGCTGAGAAGGGCGGGGCTTACCGCCAACCCGAAGAAGTGTGCAATTGGGCGGGTGGAAGTAAAGTATCTGGGCTTCCACTTGGGTCATGGGCAGGTGCGTCCCCAAATTGACAAGACCGCAGCTGTTGCGGCCTGTCCGAGACCCAAGACCAAAAAGGAGGTTAGACAGTTCCTGGGGCTAGCGGGATATTACAGGAGGTTTGTACCTAATTATTCGGACCTCGCTAGCCCGCTGACTGATCTAACTAAAAAAGAGGTACCAGATACGGTTCAGTGGACGGAGCGGTGCCAGCAGGCTTTTACTCAGATAAAGGCTGCTCTGTGTGGTGGACCGCTCTTACAGGCTCCTAACTTTTCTCTCCCTTTTCTTCTACAGACTGACGCCTCGGACAGAGGGTTGGGCGCAGTCCTGTCCCAGGAGGTGGAGGGTGAGGAGCGGCCGGTGCTGTACATCAGTCGCAAGCTCTCTAAGAGAGAGACGATGCACAGCACCATTGAGAAGGAGTGTTTGGCCATCAGGTGGGCCGTTCTCACCCTTCGCTATTACCTCCTGGGGCGGGAGTTCACCCTCTGTTCGGACCACGCCCCCTTGCAGTGGCTCCACCGCATGAAGGATACCAACACGCGGATCACCCGTTGGTATCTAGCTTTACAGCCATTTAAGTTCAAGGTAGTCCACAGGCCGGGTGCTCAGATGGCTGTGGCTGACTTCCTCTCCAGGAGGGGGGGGGGGGGGGGGGGGGGGGGGGCTGCAGGCCGGATGGCTCCCCGGCCTGAGTCGGGCGGTGGGGGTATGTGGCGGAGGGGGCGTGGTTTTGCGAGGTCTGTAGCGGGAGAGAGAGAGCAGGGCCGAGCGGTTGGTAAGTGGGTCAAGTGCAAATGAGTAACACCTGTCTCTTATTGCAGTAATTGGCTGGAGAGACTGCTTATAAGCTGCAGCACAGAGAGAGATGAGAGAGAGAGAGACTCACTGGGACTCGTATGCACACAGCCACGCAGAGAGGAACTGCTGATAAAACCGACGAAGTGAAAAGAGAGTTTGATTATTGTTTTATGTTTTTGTGCGATGTGCACACAGTTTATTGAGTGACCGAAGGAGAAAATAAAAAGAGCACTTACGAGTCCCAGAAAGCCGACCCTTGTCTTCTTCCTTCCCACACCCACATGAACCAAAAACTACTACACTTACCAATTCACAAGATTAACGGAATGCATAGTTGATATAAAACACTGGATGACCGGTAATTTCCTGCAACTCAATTCAGAAAAAACTGAATTTTTAATTATTGGACAAAAAAGCTCCACAAGTAGTGACCTAGAATACTGTCTAACACTTGATGGCTGTTCTGTCAAGTCCTCGTCGTCAGTGAGGAACCTGGGTGTGCTCTTTGATACCAATCTTTCGTTTGAAAGCCACGTTTCTAGCATCTGTAAAACTGCTTTCTACCATCTTAAAAATATATCTAAATTACGGCACATGCTCTCAATGCAAAATGCTGAACAGTTAGTTCATGTGTTCATGACCTCAAGGTTAGATTATTGTAATGCTCTACTGGGTGGTTGCCCTGCTTGCTTAATAAATAAACTCCAGCTGGTCCAAAACGCAGCAGCTCGAGTTCTTACTAGAACCAGGAAGTATGACCATATTAGCCCAGTTCTGTCAACACTGCACTGGCTGCCTATTAAACATCGCATACATTTTAAAATCTTGCTTATTACTTAAAAAGCACTAAATGGTTTAGCTCCCCAATACTTGAGCGAGCTCTTAACATATTATACTCCATCACGTCTACTGCGGTCTCAAAATTCTGGCCAGTTGATCATACCGAGAATATCCAAATCAACTGCAGGCGGTCGATCCTTTTCCTATTTAGCACCTAAACTCTGTAACAGTCTTCCTAACATTGTTCGGGAAGCAGACACACTCTGTCAGTTTAAATCTAGACTAAAAACACATCTCTTTACTGTGGCATACACATAAAACACTTTTTCAATGAAATGATTGTTAGGCTGCATTAACTAGGTCAGCCGGAACCGGGAACACTTCCCATAACACCTGATGTACTCGTTACATCATCAGAAGAATGGCATCTACGCTAATGATAGTCTCTCTGTTTTATCCCGAGGTTTACTGCAGTCAGCTGGATCCGGGCCGTATCCAGATCAGATTCTGGACCTGCGCCCAGAGAAGACCAACACAGGACCCCGAAGTGTCTGAGAGACCGTGATTAGACTCCCCCTGCAACTGCCTCATCGACACGGCATCTCAATAAACCCGTCTCCAGCGAGATGACTCCGATCCTTCGATTATTCCGATCTATTATGACCTCTGACCTGTAAAGTTGCCAGAATAATAATAATAATAATACGCTGTTTGTTAATTGGCCAGAGGAGAACTGTGTCCTTGCTTCATGATCTTTTCTTCCGATTAGTTTGTTTAATCACACAGTGTGGCTGATGGCTCTATATTTGTTTCTGTCCATTATTTATAGTAGCATTGAACAGAATTTCCCCTGAAGAAAGATTAAGCATAAATATGAATCCTTGCAGAACAGAAAAACACTCTTGACACTCTTGTTTGAGTGCTCAATGTTTCAGTACTCCTCATATATCCTCATTCCTAACATTATCACTGACTGACGCTTAACAGTTTAGTTTTGAGGAAATATATGAATCTTGTGAACGCCTAGAACAAGATTGTTGTTCAGTCTCACGCAAGGAAACTATGCAGGTTATGATTCTCATAAAAATAAACTGGCAGAACAGGACAAACTTTGAATCTGATACTTTCATGAGTTCAAACTCATTTATTTCACGTCTACTCATTACATTTAATTATAAACCAGTAATGATAGATCGATTCTGACTTCTAATAATTGACTTAATACATTTTAAACATATAATTGTTATAAATATGGCAATTATTGCATTATATCAAACTAATAAATAATATCGGCCATTATAACTGAACTATATCATGTCAACAAATGAAAGAGAAAGCACATTGTGTTCTGTTGTGCAATCTTTCATGTCTCCGCCCTGATGCTGATGAGTCTCATGGACGTTGACAGATACAGAAATGTTTCCAGATAATCAGAACAGGGCAAACAGGCTCATAAGCTTCATTTTCACTGAAGAAATCGGTCAAAAACATGACCTTCAATCATGCTTATTTTGCTTTGAAGGAAAGATTTTGAACCATTATTGATATTTTACACACAGATAATAACTCATCTAAATTTACAACATGTGGCGTGATTTTGCTTGAAAATGATGATGTCACATTCGTTCATATTGTTTTGTTTGATTTTTCTTTTTTTAGGGCCATTTTGGAGAATATTGTGTAGTTGAACTGTTGCTCATGAAAAAGACAAACATGCTGCCACAAAGTAATCATGCCGAAGTCTTCACTAAATCAGCATCAATGCAATTTAAATTTCCTTTCAGAACAGGGAAAAACTCAATGTTGGCATGAGCGTCAAATCAAATACAGTATATCAATGTTCTTCAAAAGCAAACACTTCTCATATCAAACATGAGTTAAAGAGTTATTGGCATTAATATTAAGAAAGATCTATGCTCACATAAAGTAAATGTTTCCAAGTAAACAATGACAAAATACCCTGCTTATATATATATATATATATATATATATATATATATATATATATATATATATATATATATATATATATATATATATATATACACACACACACACATTTATGATATGATATCATATGCCATATATAATGAATCAACACGTGTCTCAGTTTTATCTAAAGTGTGTTTTCTTGAGTCACGGCTCCATCTGCTGGTCATTTATGAATCCGTTGTTACAGTGTAATATATTACAGCATGTTATATTACATTATATCACACATAGATGATTCACATGGAGGGTACATATAGATCAAATACTTTAAAAATGTAAGGAAGTCATCACTATATGGTGTTTAGTTGGAACTGATCAGAGAGAAAATAGGGATATATTAATGATGATATCTGGGGGAATCATTAGCTGTAATATTGATTATGGATGTATGGCATATGGGTTAGTAGCAGTGTCTGCTTTAAAGAAACTGGAGGTTGATCAAGTCAAATCACCTTTATTTATATAGTGCTTTATACAATATACATATTGTATCAAAGTAGATTTACATGATAAAGAAAAAAAGTATTTTGGCTGTTGTTCAGCTAAAGTCAGTTCAGTGTTGATTCCCATTTCCTCTATACAGCAGTTCTATCAAAATCTGATGTCACCGTCCAGATCAGGGCCGGGTTTCCCAATAACGATGTATCTTAGCTCTAAAGAGCGCATTCTACTAGCGAAGTTACGATCACTCGCAGCAATTCCACGTGCGTTTCCCAAAAATGTACTTAACATGAACGCGCGAAAACGCGGTCTAAGTGCTACTTAAGAGTCGCTGTCCATTTGCGAAGTGCTGAAATATAACCTTATATGGAATCGTTTCCTCTGAACGTTTCACCTAATAATTGTCATCTGATGTGGATTAGCAATCAAAACACGTCTAGGCTATATAAAGCAACTACCTACAGGCTGAGGCACTGACAAAATGGCAGAACAAAAAAAAAACACGAAAAGATACATTTCAAAAAGACAAAATAAATATCCTCATTTAATTCAGATGTGTAATTATAATTTTTTTGTTTGTTACCTGCCCTCAAAAAAAAAAAAAAAAAATCCAGTGATCATAAAGTCAGTTTCCACAAAAATATTAAGCAGCAGAACTGTTTTTTTTTTATCAACATTGATAATAATGAGAATATTAAAATAAAAATAATAATAAAAAAGTGTACAATAAAGTACAATCAAAACCTTATAGTATTATCACAATGCACTTAATAGAGTTAATGGTGTAATCTGCCGGTTGTCCTGTAGGTGACCTCATAACTCTGTCTTCTTACGATACACTTAGAGCTTTACGATTACTCCAGAGCACTCGTAGATCTACGATCATTTTCAAGTGCTACTTAAGTTACGATGCTTTTGGGAAACAGACCTTAATATTAAGATCATTCGTACGATCGTTTTTACGATCAACTTAGGCTTACGATGCTTTTGGGAAACGCAGCCCAGGTTAGTTCTCATACAACATCATCACTACAGTCATATCTATAATACTGTTGAATAATAAGCTCCTAAGATAGCCAGAGGAGACAGTGGCTAGAACCCAAACTCCATCAGTGACAGAACGGAGGAAAACCCTCGGGAGAAACCAGACTCAGTCGCTCAGTTCTCCTCTGGCCAACGGACACACAGTCTGGGATTATGATTTTTGTTTTTGGAGGACATGATTGGTTATCCAAAAAACACTGTTTTATCGATGCAGAAAGGAAGTAAAATATGTAATATTTCTTACTTTTGTAGGTATAGGGTTAGGTATGTGCAGCTCTATAAGAAAGGGCTGGCTGGCCAAAATAACTTCTTCTATGAGCACAATCCCCTCTCGTAGTGGCTCTAGTAGATGAGTTAGGCCTATGAGTTTGTCTCATAAACTCATGAAGTGGAGGTGAGGCCATACCATTCAAGGTCTTATACACAAGTAAAATATCTGCTAATTTAATCAGATTTATTTTATTTTATAATATTTACTTAAAATGTTACAATGATGATATAAATTAGACCTTTTATCCAGTATTTTCAAAGCCTGCTTATAGAGTCTTTCTATTGTTTGTAATGCAGTCCCCCCAGTCTGCGTCCAGCTCGTTATACAGTAATTCATATGTGAAAAGATCATGCCATTAATATATAACTTTGAGGCCTCAGTGGTTCAATTATTTCTGATGTGTCTAAAATTGACCAGATTTAGTTTAATTCTATTCCCAACTTTTTTAACTTGTTTTTTTAAATGTAAGTTGTGAATATATTATTATGCCTAAATATCTATACTCATGGATGATTGATAATTTCCTTCCTGCTACTATAATGCCTGGATCTGGATCTCTATTTGCAGACATTGATAAAAACATACATGCAGTTTTACTAACATTAAGATGTAAACATGAATTTATTAACCAATTAGAGACATTGGCCATTGCAGCTGATAATTGTTCTGCAGCTTGCCTTTTGCCTTTCCGTCCGGCAGGTCCTTAATGTACAAAATGAACAACAACGGACCCAATATTGAACCCTGGGGCACACCAACAAAACTATTCATGAAGTCTTATTGCTTACCCGGTCACACTGTTTTCTATCAGCAAGATATGATCTTACCCATTTAATTACCTCTGGTGAGAAATTATAATTTGATAACGTATTCATTAAAATCTCATGATTCACTGTATCAAAGGCTCTCTTTAAATCTAGATAGACAATTCCCACCACACCTTTGTCCAATTTTAGATTTTCTAAACAAAAACAATTTTCAGTTTCTGTGATACTTTCAAAAACCCAAATCGCATTGGATGTAATGATAATGGAGTACTATTCAAAAGAAATATTTGTTCAGAAATCCATTTTTCTGCTATTTTAGTACTGCTAGTAGGATATTAATTGGTCTATAATTGCTATAGCCATGTGATCCCCTGATTTGAACACTGGTGTAATTATTGCAGTTTTCCAAACACATGGAAACGCTCCTTCATTTATAGACCAATTAACAATTTTTTTAATGCAAGGAATAAGTGCCTCTTTACAAGTTTTGATATACATTGTATCCATCCCATATACATCCTTTGCCTTTGAACTATTAAGAGATTAAATAATCATATGTACTTTAGAATTAGTCAATTCTCTAAAATTCTAAATTGGAGCATTCAAATGTATAGATGTGACTAAATCATTTAATTTAGGTAATTTCTGAACCAAAGACTTTGTAGAGTCTATTAAATAATTATTAAATGCAATTACAGGTCAGAGATTATGTCGGGATCGGTAGCATTCAAATATTCATCCAGTTCCTTTTGCTTGAAGATCAGATTCATAGTACCGGTATGGAGCTAAAGCTAGCCATAGGGTCTGTGCGGTTCTTGTGTCTCTGCTGAGGATCTGTGCCACTGGCTCTAATGTAGATGAGGCCTTCACAGGAGAGAGTCTAGTTGACTCGCTGACACTTCAGGGCTGCATTGTGGTTGCGGTAATCTCTGGATAAGGATGTGCTTAGTAAGTAATAAGAAAGATTTTAAAATGTATGCGATGTTTAATAGGCAGCCAGTGCAGTGTTGACAGAACTGGGCTAATATGGTCATACTTCCTGGTTCCAGTAAGAACTGGAGCTGCTGCGTTTTGGACCAGCTGGAGTTTATTTATTAAGCGAGCAGGGCAACCACCCAGTAGAGCATTACAATAATCTACAGCTCAGATATATTTATGTATATTTTTAAGATGGAAGAATACAGTTTAACAGATGCTAGAAACAAAGGATCTGCCAGTTACTCCACTCTTCCACCAATACCCTTAAAGTTCTCAAACACATTTGGGGTTCATATGATCACATGGTTTGTGAACCTTTAGAAAAGAAAGTTTAGCCCTGGCTAAATGGTTAAACTCGTGCCCTCAGACAAGAGTGTAGGCATGCTGAACGCAGGTGGGGGGGGACAAACTTCACATTTCTTATGAAATTTTCAGGGAGCAGTATCAGAAAGCTGTTAGGGAGCTTTAATTTCACAAAATTCTCACAGGCCAAAGGTTCTTTTTATCACAATTAATGCTCTTCTAAATCCCTCTTCTAGTGCTCCATCTTATGCTTCTACTGACCTGTGTGATCAATTTAAACACATTTTATTCATACAGTTGAGCATATTCCTTCTATAATATTTAATCTCATAGTTTTTCATCTCTAGAAATGCCCCCTTGTGATAGTGCTCTTTCTTTTTTTTCAACCAGTGTTGCCCTCACAACTTTTTGTATGAAATCTTCTGTTGGCCCTTCCGTTTTTTTTTGCGTCACACATTTTTAAATAGGTTATTTCAGCTCTTAGTGCAGTTCTAACTACTATTATTAATAGTTCATTAGTCAATGGGATGGTACCTACCAAGTTCAAACATGCTACTGTACAGCCGTTGTAAAAATAAAAATAAAAAAAATACTTATTTAGATCAGCATGACATGAATAATTACAGACCCATTTCTAAATCATCCTTTATATCCAAGGTTTTGGAAAAAGTTGTCTACTCTCAGATTTATTTGTATCTGAGTGCTTTTTAGTATTTTTGACAGATTCCAGTCCGGTTTTAGAGAGCTACATAGTACTGAGTCTGCTTTGTTGAATCTCACCAGTGATGGAAAGAGTACTGAAAAAGCATACTCAAGTAAAAGTACTGTTACTTGTCAAAAAATGTAGTGCTAGTAGAGTAAAAGTACCTGTCCTAAATACTACTCAAAGTAGGAATAAAAAGTATCCCTTTTAAAAGTACTCAAGAGTAGTGAGTAGTGAGTATTATGCTATGAATGTTATTCCACTTTATACCCTGCAAAATAAAAATGTAGCTTACTTTTTTATGGATGATTCTCAGTAAGAACAAAAAAACATGAGATCACCAACATTATTTCATAATTTTTTTTGAGTATGTAGCACCTGGCACCGCCCACCTTCGTCATGCTGCTGAAACTTAAACCGTCTAAGTGTGTCCTGTTCCGAGAGCAAGTGGCTTACTTGGGGCACATCGTCTCCGCCAAAGGTGTCACCACCAACCCCCAAAAGATCCAAAAGGTGGCTGGGTGGCCCGCACCCCAAAATATATCTGAAGTGCGTCAGTTTGTAGGCCTGGCTTCGTATTACAGATGCTTTGTCAAAGCATCTGTAATACGAAGCCAGGCCTACAAACTGACGCACTTCAGATATATTTTGGGGTGCGGGCCACCCAGCCACCTTTTGGATCTTTTAAAGATTTCGCCTCCGTTGCGAAGCCCCTCCATGAACTCACCAAAAAGTATGCACGCTTTAACTGGATGGACGAATGCCAGGAGGCTTTTGAACAACTGAAAAGCCAGCTGACATCCGCACATGTGCTGGGCTATCCCCTCGACAGTGGCAAGTTTCTCCTCGACACAGACGCTAGAGACTGGGGAATCGGAGCAGTACTTTCCCAAGTGCAAAAAGGTGAGGAGAGATTACTCGCCTATGTGAGTAGGAGATTGCCAGCCACTGAGCAAAACTATTGCACCACCAGATGAGAACTTCTGGCAGCTGTCTAGTTCACCTCTCCTTTCTGGCAGTACCTGCTGGGGAGATCATTCATCATACGGACTGACCACAGCAGCCTGCACTGGTTGACTCAGATGAGGGAGCCTGAGGGCCAGCTCGCTCGCTCGCTGGCTGGAAAAACTGGTAGAGTACGACTTCCAGGTGATCCATGAGAGAGTGGTGATAGGGGCAGATTTTAATGGACATGTTGGTGAAGGTGTCACGATCCCACACACGGAAAAGAGAGAAGATCCAAATGCAGTATGTATAATATTTATTAAGGGTAATCCAAACTCAGTGGTCAATCCAGGCATAGGTCGATAACCAACAAATAAATCAAAACATAAACAGGAACAAACCAACGGCCAGAACAGAACTCAGAAGTGGGGTGATACAAACAAGGACTCCGTGACACATACTAAAACAGACAGGGTATATATACACACACAGATCTAACAAGGTGATGGGAAACAGCTGAGTGCAATGAACTGATGAGTGACAGACAGAATGCTGGGAAATGTAGTCAAAATGTGAAAGACACCGTGAGAACGAGGACCTCTAGTGACAACCCAGGGAAACACAACCAGACACTGTGACAGTACCCCCTCCCTACGGAGCGGCTACCAGACGCTCCAAGACGTAACTACACACAACACAAAGAGTTCAGGAGGGAGGTGGAAAGGTGGAGGATCAGGGGGAGGGATGGTGGGCCAGGTCCATGGCGAGGAACCAGGACAGGGGGTAATGGCTTAACTGGCGGCCAGGATGGAGATGACAGTTCATCTGGCGGCCAGGGCGGAGCAGACGACCCTTCAGGCGGCCAGGGCAGAACGGGGAAAGAGACCAGGAAGGGAAGGGGGAAACAGACCAGGAAGGGAAGGGGGAAACAGACCAGGAAGGGAACGGGGAAACAAAAAGTTCAGGCGGCCAGGGCGGCCCGCGGAGTTCAGGCGGCCAGAGCGGCCCGCGGAGTTCAGGCAGCCACGGCACTGGAACCGACACCGGCTCAGGCACTGGAACAGACACCACCGGCTCAGGCACTGGAACAGACACCACCGGCTCAGGCACTGGAACAGACACCACCGGCTCAGGCACTGGAACAAACACCACCGGCTCAGGCACTGGAACAGACACCACCGGCTCAGACACAGACACCACCGGCTCAGGCTCAGGAACAGGCACCGCCGGCTCAGGCACTGGAACTGGCACCACCGGCTCGGGCACTGGAACTGGCACCACCGGCTCGGGAACTGGAACTGGCACCACCGGCTCGGGAACTGGAACTGGCACCACCGGCTCGGGAACTGGAACTGGCACCACCGGTCCAGGAACAGACACCACCGGCTCAGACACAGACACCACCGGCTCAGGCTCAGGAACAGGCACCGCCGGCTCAGGCACTGGAACTGGCACCACCGGCTCGGGCACTGGAACTGGCACCGCCGGCTCAGGCACTGGAACTGGCACCGCCGGCTCGGGCACTGGAACTGGCACCACCGGCTCGGGAACTGGAACTGGCACCACCGGCTCGGGAACTGGAACTGGCACCACCGGTCCAGGAACAGACACCACCGGTCCAAGTGTGTGCGTGGCCCACACACACCACATGGCTGTGGCCATAATGGCCAGTGTCGCGGTCACTGAGGCCTCAGGAACAGACGCCTCCGGCTCCGGCTCAGGAACAGACATCACCGGCTCAGAAACAGACACAGAAACAGACACAAGCACAGGCACAGACTCAGGAACTGACACTGGCTCCGGCTCAGGAACAGACACTGGCTCCGGCTCAGGAACTGGAACAGACACAGACACTGGCTCTGGCTCTGGTTCAGGAACTGGAACAGACACAGACACTGGCTCTGGTTCAGGAACAGACACTGGCTCCGGCTCAGGAACAGACAACACTAAAGGTTTGAAGGGCGTCTCCAGGATCCGAGCTAAACGCTCTAAATAACCGATCAGTGCCCCCCCGGCCATGAGAATGGGCATCTCCCGATCTGGCTCCGGCTCAGCAACAGACACTGGCTCAGGCTCAGGAACAGACACTGGCTCAGGAACAGACACTGGCTCCGGCTCAGGAACTGGAACAGACACAGACACTGGCTCTGGCTCAGGAACAGGCACTGGCTCCGGCTCAGGAACTGGAACAGAAACAGGCACTGGCTCCGGCTCAGGAACTGGAACAGGAACAGACACTGGCCCCGGCTCAGGAACAGACACTGGCCCCGGCTCAGGAACAGACACTGGCCCCGGCTCGGGAACAGACACTGGCCCCGGCTCGGGAACAGACACTGGCCCCGGCTCGGGAACAGACACTGGCTCCGGCTCGGGAACAGACACTGGCTCCGGCTCGGGAACAGACACTGGCTCCGGCTCGGGAACAGACACTGGCTCCGGCTCGGGAACAGACACTGGCTCCGGCTCGGGAACAGACACTGGCTCCGGCTCGGGAACAGACACTGGCTCCGGCTCGGGAACAGACAACCCTGAAGGTTTGAAGGGTGTCTCCAGGATCCGAGCTAAACGCTCTAAATAGCCGAGCAGTGCCCCCCCCGGCCCTGAGAATGGGCATCTCCCGATCTGTCTCCGACTGGGCAGACGTGGCTTGAACCATCTCTGACTGGACAGATGGGACATGAACAGTCTCTGGCTCGGCAGACGTGACGTGAGCAGTCTCTGACTGGGCAGACGGGACTTGAACAGTCTCTCTCTCGGCAGACGTGACATGAGCGGTCTCTGACTGGGCAGACGGGACTTGAACAGTCTCTCTCTCGGCAGACGTGACGTGAGCGGTCTCTGACTGGGCAGACGGGACTTGAACAGTCTCTCTCTCGGCAGACGTGACGTGAGCGGTCTCTGACTGGGCAGACGGGACTTGAACAGTCTCTAAATTGGCAGACGTGTTCCTCGTCCCTCTTCTCCGTCCGTAACGGCGAGATGGTGGTTCCGGTCCGTCTTTCACGAGCCCTGGGTCGAATGGGGGCCATGGTGGAAAGTGGTATTGGACTTCCTCTCGACCACCACCTCCTCTGCGACCTCCCCGAGTCCCACGAAAAATGACTAGGCGCGTTCCCTCAAACATATCTCTCCTCTCTTGCTCGGTGGCCGGGGAGGAGAAGTTGGAATACATACTGCTGGATCTAGGGTTGACGGAGTCCTTCTGTCACGATCCCACACACGGAAAAGAGAGAAGATCCAAATGCAGTATGTATAATATTTATTAAGGGTAGGGATGGCAGACGCGAAACAGACGTTTCGGGGCTTTGCCGAGATCCCGAAGCGCAGATGTTTTGAAACACTGCTCCGAACTGTGATTCGAAACACCCGTGTCACGTGACTATGGCTAAATGAAGCTTTGAGTGTTTCATCAGGTGGCGCCTTCCGAAACTGCGTTGATTAAAGGGGGCGGGAACAAACCACACAGTCACACATAAACCTAATTCACCACAGTTTAAAAGTGAAGTAAATCCATCTTCACCTCGTGGGTTTTTGTGAGAGGAGAGTGATTTTGTGATAGCAGTGAGATTTATAGTGCGCTTTGGTTAGTTATATTTAGGCTAGATTTAAATTAGATATATTGACTGATAGGTATAGACAGTGACATATAGTTAGGATAGATATAGTGACACATTCATATAGGCTAAGTTAGATAGTGACAGATAGATAGCACAGCATAAGTTAGATATATAGAATTATATAGATATAGATTCATAGGTGATATATAGATAGATATATTAATTGAATATATAAAAATGGAGGCTGCACGCAAGAGATGCCGTACATCTGTGGTGTGGGAGCATTTCCATTTGGAAGCACCAAATAAAGTGAGATGTGTGTATTGTGATAGGCAGCTAGCCTTCTGCAACAATACATCATCCATGTATTTACATCATCCAAAAATATTTGTGCATGCCAGCAACAAGTGTCCCTTGTGAGAGGATTTTTTCAAAGGCTGGAGAAATTATATGTAAAAAAAGAAGTCAGCTAACTCCTTCAACAGCAGAGCAATTCATATTTTTGAATAAAAATGTTTTGTGACAAATGTGACACATTGTGGCTTTATTTATTTTATTAATGTTCATTTTGTATAACAAACAAAAAATATATAGTTCTTTACAATGACGAGGCTACAGGTTACAAAACCAAGATCATAGTTGTCAGACAGATGTTAAAAACATTTTTTTTACATGGATCATTGTCAAGGTATTTCAGATCAACACATGGAAATGACCACTAGATGGCGCCGTAGAGACGGGTGTCAGATTGATTCGAAGCTTCGAAACAATATGGCACATTTGCTTCAACTGCTTCAGTGCTTCACGAAGCCTCGGTCTGCCCATCACTAATTAAGGGTAATCCAAACTCAGTGGTCAATCCAGGCATAGGTCGATAACCAACAAATAAATCAAAACATAAACAGGAACAAACCAACGGCCAGAACAGAACTCAGAAGTGGGGTGATATAAACAAGGACTCCGTGACACATACTAAAACAGACAGGGTATATATACACACACAGATCTAACAAGGTGATGGGAAACAGCTGAGTGCAATGAACTGATGAGTGACAGACAGAATGCTGGGAAATGTAGTCAAAATGTGAAAGACACCGTGAGAACGAGGACCTCTAGTGACAACCCAGGGAAACACAACCAGACACTGTGACAGAAGGGAATAGTGGGGGCGAGGAAGTGATGGGCAGGTTTGGTCTTCAGGAAAGGAACCCAGAAGGACAGAGGTTGGTAGACTTTGCTAAAATTATGGAGATGGCTGTGGTGAACACATACTTTCAGAAGAGGCAGGAACACAGGGTAACATATAAGAGTAGTGGCAGGAGACCACAGGTGGACTATATCTTATGTAGACGCTGTAATCTGATGGAGATTAGCGATTGTAAAGTAGTGGTAGGTGAGAGTGTAGCTAGACAGCACAGGATGGTGGTGTGTAAGATGACTCTGGTGGTGAGAAAGATGAAAAGAGCAAAGGCAGTGCAGAAGACAAAGTGGTGGAAGTTGAAAAGGAAAAGTGCTGTGTGATTTTCAGGGAGGAGTTGAGACAAGCTTTAGGTGGTCAGGAGGTGCCTCCAGATGACTGGACTACTACAGCCAAAGTGATCAGGGAGACGGGTAGGAAGGTGCTAGGTGTGTCATCTGGAAGGAGGAAAGAAGACAAGGAGACTTGGTGGTGGAATGAGGAAATCCAGGAGAGTATCCAGAGGAAGAGGTTAGCTAGGAAGAAGTGGGACAGTGAGAGGATGGAGGAAAGTAGACAGGAATATAGGGTGATGCAGCGTGAGGTTAAGATAGAGGTAGCAAAGGCCAAACAGAAAGCTTATGAGGACATGTATACAAGGTTAGATAGTAAGGAAGGTGAGAGGGATGTGTATCGGTTGGCGAGGCATAGGGATAGAGATGGAAAGGATGTGAGTGATTAAAGATAGAGATGGAAATGTGTTGACAGGAGACAGGAGGGTGAGGGAAAGATGGAAGGAGTACTTTGAGGAACTGATGAATGAGGAAAATGACAGGGAGAGAAGAGTTTTAGAGGCAAATATTGTTGAGCAGGAAGTAGAAAGGATTAATAAGGGTGAAGTTAGGAGAGCTTTGAAGAGGATGAAGAGAGGAAAGGCAGTTGGTCCTGATGACATACCAGTGGAGGTATGGAAGTGTCTAGGAGAGATGGCAGTAGAGTTTTTAACTAGGTTGTGCAACGAGGTCTTAGAGAGTGAGAGGATGCCTGAGGAATGGAGGAGAAGTGTTTTGGTGCCGGTTTTTAAAAACAAGGGAGATATGCAGAGCTGTGAAAGCTACAGAGGTATTAAGCTGATGAGCCAAACAATGAAGCTGTGTGAGAGAGTAGTGGAAGCAAGGCTAAGGGGAGAAGTGAACATTTGTGAGCAGCAGTATGGTTTCATGCCAAGAAAGAGCACTACAGATGCATTATTTGCTTTGAGAATGTTGATGGAGAAGTACAGAGAGGGTCAGAAAGAGCTGCATTGTGTCTTTGTAGATCTGGAGAAAGCATATGACAGGGTGCCAAGAGAGGAGCTGTGGTATTGTATGAGGAGGTCTGGAGTGGCAGAGAAGTGTTAGAGTGGTGCAGGATATGTATGAGAGCAGTAGGACAGTGGTAAGGTGTGCCTTAGGTGAGACAGAAGACTAGAAAGTGCCAAAACTAAAACTCATTATTGAATCAAAATAAAAATTTCCTTTGTGAAATGAGCCTGTGACATGTTTTGACTCCACCCCTCAAAGAATCGGAATCGAAAAGAACCGAAATCGAAAGTAAGAATCGGAATCAGAATCGTTCAAATCAAAATGATGCCCAACTCTAACGATGTTGGACTATTTTCTTTAATCTTCTTTAAGCGCAGGGGAGCAACTGTGTCTAAAGTGCTGGAAAAGAGAGAGTCAATAGTTTCTGTTTCAACATTGAGTTCTTTTAAGCTATCTGGGATGCTGAGGAGATGAAACTGATGAGGATGATTATTTAAAAAGCAATCTTTAGTGGTCGAAGTGATAGTTCTACCATATTTGTAACAGGGAGTCAGTTTTGCAGCCTTAGCTAAATTAAGTATACACAAGACTAGATAATGATCTGAGATGTCATCGCTCTGCTGTAGAACTCATCTATGATCCTGAGTAACACAAGGTTGCTGAGGAATAAGAGGGACGAACTTTAAATCCTAACAAGGAGATGCTTTGAGTCCAGTATTATGCTTTTCACTGAGACTTGGTTACACCCAGAGATCCCTGATAGTCCTGTTGAAATAGAGGGGTTCTCACACATTCGCATGGATAGGAGCGTGTTGTCAGGAAAAAGGCTCTGCATGTACATAAATGACAAGTGCGAGAGAAAGTCCAGTAGAAAATCTGTAACCCTGATGTAGATATGTTACATGTAACTCTCAGGCCGTTCTACCCTGAGAGTTTGATAATGTCCTCATTTGCTCTGTTTATGTATCACCCAACGGCAATGCCTCAAGGGCTGCGACACAGTGTTAATGAACAACTACAACTAAATGCCCCTACTTTCATCATGGAAGGTTTTAATCATTGTAATTTAAATACTGAATTGCCAGGCTTTGAACAGTATTAAATGTGAGACCAGCAAGAATAGGACTTTGGACAAAGGCTATGGTCATTTAAAACATGCGTACACAACCATAGCTAAACCACCCCTGTCTAACTCTGACCATAATCCTGTGCATCTCATCCCTACACACAAGACAGCCCTAAAGAGTTATAAACCCTCAGTTAAACCTATAAATGCATGGTCAGAAGATAGCATCGAAACAAAGAATGGTTGTTTTTATGCACGGACTGGGATATTTTCTCTAGGGAGGCAAGCCTGCATAATGCCACAGAAGATACCACAGATTACACAAAGTTCTGTTGACACTGTGAACCCAAAATGGAAAATAAAAGTCGTCACCTTCATTTATACAGCACTTTTTACAAAATAGATTGCTGCCGTCTACCCCAACAACAAACCTTATATCACAAAGGAGGTGAAGGACTGTATTAACAGAAAAAAAAAAAAAGATATTTACGACCAATGGCCACTTACAACTTAAAAACTTTACAGACAAACTCCAAACTAAAACACTATGGGACTTGGTCAGAATAGCCACCAACATGAAACCCACATTTAGAAATCTTTGCATGTTGTAGATGAACTGGCAAAAGCAGATTAGTTGAATTTATTTTATCATGTTTGACAATCATGATTTCTCAGCTGAATGTGACATGGTGCTTGATATTATTGCTATGGATGATGCTGATAGGCTAGAGATTGACCATAAATCCATCAACAAGGTCCTTAAGCAAATCAATGTCAATAAGACCACAGGTCCAGACTGCATCTCTGATTTTCTATTAAGAACACTAACTCACTCACACACACGCCTGGTGCCCCATTTGAACTGTAAGCTCAATGGTCAGAACTGTTTGCTGAAGCATCAGAACTCTAAAGCACATCTGCAGAATGAAGTTACTCACACTTAACACTGCATTCATGCTTCAAAACCAGTTATTGTGTCAGTAAATTGGCCAATGCCACCAAAATAAAAATAATTATTGTCATCGTGTGAGCCATCCTGATCAAAATGTTTGGATGTTTTTTTTTGCACAAATATCATCTTCATGCACACATGAGAGTAAATTACTGGTGAACTTGGTCAAATACCAGGATATTCCTGACCTGGTTACACATATGAAGCAGGTGCAAAAATTCCAGAATTTTTTTTTTTTTTTTAGGCACTTAAATGTAGAAATATAAATTGAAATTATAAAAAATATTGCTCAAGAACAACTGAATGTGCATGTCAATTCTAGTAAAGTGATTAAAATTAATTGAAATGTGAAAGCGAACATGTCAGAGCAAAAGCCACTGCTGTTTGAGCAGCTGAAAATAAATGAGTTGTTGTTTTAATCTCAGATTCACAAACAATACAATTATTATGATCAGTATTAAAGCTACATCTACTGTGCTGGGGCCTGTTTCAGAAAGGAGGTTCAACCAACTCTGAGTTTAAACCTGAACTCTGAGTTGACTTACTCTGAGATGGGAAACTCTGAGTTTTGGGTTTCTGAACAGCTGAATTGAGGCAGTTCAATCAACTCTGAGTAGACTGACTCTGAGTTAAGCTCATGCACTCAAACTATGAAAAGCCACGATCAATGGAGCTCCGAAATTACGATTCACCATGGCAACAGCACCCAACAAAAAGACGTTTGCATACTTCCGGGTCAATACACAAGTTTAATTCTTAATTATTTTAATTAAGTTTAATTTTCATGGTATCCAAAAGGCAAACAAAGAATGTGGCAGCAGCTAAAAATATAAATAATAAAAACATAATTCAATCAGGAAAAGCTTTAAGCATAAAATGTTCATGGGTGTGGGTTTAATGACTTTACATACATTTGACATATTAATAAATATCATTCAGTGTCCAATGAGCAGCAGCTTTTCCCACACAGACCCTTTTCACAGTGATGACGTGTTTTAATGGTCATCAATATCGTAAATCCTGCAACGTTTTTTGTAAAAAAAAATTATGTATGTACATTTATAACACTAATACTTTGTATTATATTACTTTTGCATCAAATTACAAAAATCAAGTTACCGCTGCTGTGAGAGTGTTTCTAATACAGCGTCTATGGGAGTGATAGTTAAAATTAACATCTTTCTCTCTTTTCACTGCAGTTATCAATCTCACTTTAATTTTTCCATCTTTTTGAAAGTTGTGAAATCACTATTGTGGAGTTTTTCTTTTGCTATCTGAGCAAATGGAGACACAAAAATATATATTTAATGTATTCTCTCATTCACCGCTATAAGAGTTAACCCAACTATGACAACTTCAGCTTCGGAAACCCAGAAATGTGAAAAGGGTCTGTGCTCTTTCACATAATGAAATGTTAATCCCACCTGTTACATTTATTAATCAGGGTAATGACATTAACATTTGACTTCTACACCAGCACCACTGACAGATGAAGAGGAGATGGAGGAAGAATATTAACATCCAACAGGAAAAAGAATAAAGTATTTATAGGAAATAAAGATGACTATAAAAATGTAAATAAATGTATTTAACAGCTGTGGTGGTGGTTATCTTGTACTACCATCTGGCAGCATCCTTCCATTGAATCCATTCCATACAATAATCCGTTTTCAGAAAGTGTGATGATGGGTATATGAGTGTCATAAATGCGTCCAACCACTGGAAATCCTAAAGGAAATTCTAATTATTAGGATACTTCTAGAGGATTATCAAGTGAACGTCAGGATCCTGAATAAAAGGACATGCCATTTTTGTCACTTTGACAGTGTCCTCATGATGAAAATATGAGCAATGAATGTTCCTGCAAAGAATGCTTTTATTACTTTGTATTTTTGTCAAGTGTCAGATAATTTAATTTGTTTTAAGTAAACTTTGCTTACTTTAGATTTAGATTAAATTTATAATTTGTTTTATATTTATACTTGAAATACGACCAAAATACTCAGTAAGAAAAGCATTTGTGGCGTTTGAATGAATGAATAAAGTATTTAAACACTGCTGGTGCTTTAAAAAGGGGAGGAGAACGAAACAAACTCTGGGTTTACCAAAGAAAACCTGCTTCTGACCAGGTTAGGTTCACAGAGTAAGAGTGACCCTGGTAACTGACTCTGAGTATAAGTTACCTCTCTTTCAGAAACGGTCTTGGCTTACCCTGCTTTCTCGGGTTTGACATACCTCCTATTCTGAAACAGAAAACCCAGAGTTTCCCTTATTTCAGGGTTAACCTACTCAGAGTTTTCACTTAACCTCCTTTCTGAAACGGGCCCCTGGAGTGTGACAGATGAAGTCAAAACAACATGTAATTTGGTGTATTAACATGGACGTTTATTCCTCTTTTGACTTGACTTATTCCAGGTGAAAGTCAAGGAGGAGGCGTTTGTGTCTACATTAGTGCTGCAGTTCAGTTATTGAAGGGAGAACTCGTGTGGCCATGATATTGAGCTGCTTTCTTATTTGCCTGGTGAATTCCCTCAAATGTTGGTCACGGTGGTGGATATTCACCCAAAAGCCAAACGGCTATGGTGAAGGAGACTGTTGAACGGATAGTTTTTAAGCCCCAGAAGGGTTTGAAGAGCTGCTCTTTCAAACACACTTCAACTGTATGTTAAATACAACTGTGTGTTTTTCACTGTCCAGTCTTTAGCTAGCAGTCTGAACATAGCCTATGAAAATTCTTTAACCTGAAACTGAAGTTCAGAGAGAGAGAGAATTTTTCTACCAAAAACGAGGAGTCAGACAAGGTTGTCCTAAAAGTAAACTGAAGTAAACTGCCAGTGGACAAAACTAAAGTCAGAAATTTTCCCATGATGCATCATTCTCCATCTAAAACTGATCGGGCAGACCAAACCGTAAGTCATAGAGACATGAAACTTTCAGGGCTGGTAGTACTCACAACGACTACCAGCGTCACCGAGGCACGCCCTGACCGGCCTGACGGGGGCGCTACTGCAAGCAAAAGTACAAAATGGCTTATAACTCCTAAACCGTTAGGCGTGGGCTCAAGTGTCTTATATCCTTGGAATCCTTGGCTCAAGGCGGACAACATGTATGCCTCGGATTGGCTCATCACCCTTGGAAAAATGTTGGGTATTTTGGCTTTTTCCAAAAACCTACTTTTGCGAACTAGTCCTAGGTTTTTGGTCCGACCGGAACCAAACCAGTGCAGCAAGATTCTCTGGAGTCTGAATGTCAAAAGTTATCAAAAAAAGTGCAAATTTGGGTTCATGGTCCCTAAGGGCCGCCAAAACGCTTGAGGTGGGAGGAGCCACTTTTACTTCACTGGCCATAACTCGTCAACGGAACGAGATATTTTCACCAAACTCAGCATGCCTATGTATGAGCTCATTTTGTGGTTGCGTGAAAAAGGACGCAGCGACTGGCCACTTGGTGGCGCTATAACGGTTAAAGAGGGGTCAAAATTATGTATTTAATTGGAAAATCCCATTATATGGCTGAAAGCGGCCCTCTTCCGGCCTGATTTGCATACACCTTCACCAAATCGGGCATGCACATGCATCACGTGATCCCAAAGAAGCTTGCAAACTGTTATGGCCATTAATGGTGGTTTAACTCCTATAAAGGTGAAAAAATGCTCTATATGATCCAATGAAAAATGACCATTAAATGACTGAAAAAGGGTCTGCTCTGCGCAAAACTAGCTGAGCACGTGCGCCATATTATTCTAAAGAAGCGTGCAAACTTTTGTGGAGATCGGGCCACCAGTAGAGGTACTACAGTTTAAAAGGTTTTAAAAAAACACAGCATTTCCATGATAAATGAGCTGAAAATGCGAAAATCGACCTCTGACCTCTCCGATGCGCATGTCGAAACGCTTGATAAAGTTTTTGTAACCAGCAGCTCAAAAATCAAGCTCTGAGACCCTATACTTTATTTTTTATAGGCTTTTGAAGGCCCTTTTTATGCCCTCTTTTATTAGGGGTTCAAGCCTGAAAGGCTGAAACCCTATTGTAATTGTTAATTCTCCCATGATGCATCATTCTCCATCTAAAACTGATCGGGCAGACCAAACCGTAAGTCGTAGAGACATGAAACTTTCAGGGCTGGTAGTACTCACAACGACTACCAGCGTCACCGAGGCACGCCCCGACCGGCCTGACGGGGGCGCTACAGCAAGCAAAAGTACAAAATGGCTTATAACTCCTAAACCCTTAGGCGTGGGCTCAAGTGTCTTATATCCTTGGAATCCTTGGCTCAAGGCGGACAACATGCATGCCTCGGATTGGCTCGCCCTTCAGGCGCCACTTTCGAGAAATTTTGAGTTTTTTTAAAAACCTACTTTTTGCCAACTACTCCCACATTTTTTCCCTGATCAGAACCAAACCACTGTAGGAATGTTCTTTGGAGAGAGACTATTAATAATTTTGAAAAAATAATAATTTTTCAATTCATAGTCGCTAAGGGGATCCAAAATGTTCAACGTGTCAGGGGCCACTTTTACTAAAATGACTATAACTCGGGTCACATGTCTATGAGCTCAAACTTCAATTACTTTTAAAAAATTGTGATGATTGGCCACTTGGTGGCGCTGTAAGAAGAAAAAATTGTCATGAAAATGGCTATAACCACACCCAACCATTAGTCTGATAATAATTGGCATGCAGTGTCTTTGTCCAGGGTGCCATGATAGTCTGAGAACATTGGCGTATCTCAAAAAACTCAGTTTGCATATCGGCACAATGCCTTGAAGGAGCCTAAGAAGTTTCAAGCCAATGTTTTTCACAAAAGTCACCTCCTTAGACTCCTGAATCCTTGCTGAGTCCAACAATACCAAACATGGCAGGTTTTTCTTTATGGTTTGTGTAACAGTGTATTTAACCTTTAAAAACTTTTGCTATTATCTTCGAAACTGCTAGTCCAATTGAGACAAAATCATCACAGGAAATTTGATAACATAGGTCAATAGCTAAACAATGTCCAAATGTCAAAACTATGATAGGAAGTGAAATCCAATCAATGATGCCCAAGGGTCATTTTTATGCTCTCATAAATATACTGTAAGTGTCTATAATAATGGGGTGTCCAATTCTGCTCCTGGAGGGCCACTGTCCTGCAGAGTTTAGCTCCAACTCCAATTAAACAGGTCTTATTAGGCATACTAGAGACTCTCAGACAGGGGTGTTGAGGCAACTTGGAGCTAGACTCTGCAGGACAGTGGCCCTCGAGGACCGACTTTGGACACCCCTGGTCTATAACCTCAAAATTAAGTGAGATATTTATAACAAATTTGACACACAGATGTATGGACACACTCTGAGGACACTTTAAAAAGTAGTGGAGATTGGGCAAGACGTGGTGCTATAACTGCCAAAAAACTTTTAAAAACGTTCATTAAAAAAGTATTCCTTGGTAAATTGGCTGTAAATTATCTTTTTTCATCTATGATCTAAGTTTATTTATTTCTTTGGATCCCCATTAGCCAATCCCTAGGCAGTGGTTACTCTTCCTGAGGTCCCAACCAGTAAAAAACACACTGTCCGTGACTGTCCATGCACACTTTAAAACAAGAGGAAGTTTACTGGTAAAATAGAAAATAGTAATGGTCAACTTCCTTGAGGTACACCACATTGCAACTCTTTCACAACTGAAAACTTCCAATATAATACCCTATTAAACAGATCACTTTCAAATCAATGTACAGTATGAAAAGTAATTGTGAAATAAAATATAACAATACTGCTCCTAATTTATTTTCCTCAATCTGTGCTAAGCAATCATCTGTCATCTGTGTTAATGATGTTCGTGTTGAGGTCCTGCTGAAAATTACTAAAGACTTACATTTGCTCACAAACTATTGTTTCCAACACTTTGCTAAGAACCATTAGCAAACTTATTGATCATATTAACATTCACTTATTTTAAAGCAACATAAAACATTATTTTCTTTTTCCTATTAATTTTCATTACTTAAATTCGTAATTTGCAATTGACCTCCCATTGCTCCTTCCTCCCAGTTCTGTTGGCTGTACCCTTTGAATCTCTTATATGATCGTTTATAAGTTACTTTTGGTTTTCAAAGTGGTTACATGCTTGCTAAATAAAACATAATATCTGTTTATGCATATGTGCTTAAAAGCCTTGCTTGAACCCCGATAAATGCTGCTTGTTATTATTGTTATTATTATTATGTATTTTATTGTCTTAATTATTTTCTTGATTAAAAAAATTTATTCATGTATTTTTTTTACTGATTGATTTATTGGCTTCAGAGAGAGAGAGACAGTAAAGGAGCTGATCACTCACTCAAGGCCTGATTACTCCCGGCTCCTCCCACTCATCCTCCTCCTCCAATCAGAATGCTGGAAGACTCATTGATCACTCACTCAAGGCCTAATTACTCTCGGCTCCTCCCACTCGTCCTCCTCCTCCAATCAGAACGCTGGAAGACTCATTGATCACAGCTGCAAGGGGGTACAGAAGCTTTGAAAAGCTCTTGTGGTGAGTCAGTGTCTCTCTGACGCTCGCTCAGATCTCTCTATCTCTCTGATTTTCCTCCCTGCGGTATGGTAATATAATGTTTCCTTCTTTCAGCTCCAGTCTCTTCTGGGCTTTTTGTTGTGCTGGGTTTTTATCAGTTTGGGTCTCTATGTTGGGCTGATTATGGGGGAAACCTTTTACACAACCATTTTGAGTCTCTTACCCATTAGCTCAAGAGTTTTTGTCCAGCTAACAATCTACATGAAGAAAAGTTTGGCCTCAGACTAAAACAAAAAGAAATGTATTTTGGCACATGCACCTGAGGAACAGTGCTTAATCAGTGCGGGCAGGTGTTTGACATCAGTGAGAGACGTTAGAAAAGCTCCACTTGTTTCTGACTGGAAGAGAAAAGAGTCTGAGAGTGTGATGGAGGAATGAGAGTCAATGTGTGTTTGAAGAAAGAGAAGATGAATGAAGGAAAAGAGTCTGAAAGGTGGTGTTATTTTTAGGGCTCTGCTTAGTGTGTTTTGTGGATTCAGTAGAGATGCGTCTCTTTATGTTTTGAGGAAGTTCAGACTTTCATCACACATGTTTTCCAATATAAGAGACTCCAGCGTGAGTGTGATCAACACTGATCCCAGATCATTGAGCAGCTCTACTCACATCTTTTGACCAAGCAAATGTTTTCTGAAAAAGCAGCACAATTCATTCATGAAATCAGAATAAACAGACACATGGACGGGGACATGATCCTTATTCTGGGAAGAATGATTGTTTGGATCCCAGGGGTCCGTCCATTTCATCCCACTGCAAATCAGTAAAAGAAAAACACATTATTTGATCAGATACACATTTACAGAACAGGCTGTGACATGCAAGGGTTACACACAATGACTTTCTGAAGGACAAACACATCTTTGTGCTCAGTGAAGAAATGTAAAGACAAATGAAATGATGTTTTAGGCCATCAAAATGAATAAGTTTATTATAATACATGTAACACAAGCTTGCCTTTGCCAACAGGTTTGGCTCATGTGAATCATTATTGTAGTGGCATAACTTTCCCCAGAGTTCAGGACTAATCACACCTGTCAACTCTCTCCTGTATTTCACACCAATCCCCCTCCTGTTTTATTATTTCTCCCGATTAAATCAAATCACTATTATTAAAGTGACAATTCTGGCTTTGAATCTTGTCCAGAATTGGCGCAAAACCTCAATATGGACAGCCAATCAGAAGCCACCTGATTTTAAAGAGCTTGAGTGTTTAAGACGGGCAACAACTTCAGTTCACGCTCATAATAAACAGAATGCCATAATCCATCCCATGATGATAAAGTAAATGTAATTCTAGTCCTCCTTGGTAATGCATGGAAGCTTGACTTTGATTGCCTGAGGTTCTTTCAGTGGAGCAGACACACCTCTGCTGGAGCAGCTAGAGCTCATTCTTCCTCTTTCCTCTGGGGACGCTTCCTTTTGGGGTCACCATGTGATTAGCTGATCTCACAAAAGGGCTTTAAATATATCAATAATTGTTTTATACACATCATTATACACTAGCAGTTGTCTAGTAGTAGCAAAGTCTTCAGTCTTCAAAGCGATCTTTGTGATGACGCAATTAAAAAGCATCTGTAACACTTCACAATAAAGGAATCATTTGATGACAGTAGATACTGCATGAACTAACTATATATAGTTTTACACCATTTATTAACTTTTGCAAGGGCGACTTATTGCCAAATGGGCATAAACTGATGTTCAACAAGTCCTTGCATTGTATCCCGGCCATATGATCTGATTATGAAGTGACTGATCTCTGTGTGTGTGTGTGTGTGTGTGTGTGTGTGTGCCTGAAACAGAGACTGTGAGAAGAGACAGGTGTGTGACATGTGATCTATGTGACTGTGAAGACACAGTGAGATGAGATCCATGCGTGTGTGTACCTCCGTGAATGGGGGGGGCGTTTCCTCCAAGAAGGTAAAGGTGAGCTCCTCCCCACGAGCGCACGCAAACATTTGCAGGCTGTAGAGGGGCGGAGCCTGCAGCCCTGCCAGTCCTCTGATTGGTCTCTAGGACCCAGACAAACTCTCCATCAGATCATGTGACGAGATCTTTTAGGAATTATTAAGGAAAATATTTGCGTGCTATTAAGTTGAGAATTATGAGTTGTATCTTCGTGAATATGTATCTTGTAAATATTAATATACAGCTCTGAATTTAGATTTGATTCATGCCAAGTTTAATGAGCTAGAAAACCTCTCATTTAAGAACGTGCGTGGACAGAGCTAGAAGTGTTTAGTTCAGTTGAAACCTTGCCCTCTTTTGGCTTGCTGTTAAACTGAATGCACGAGGCAAACTGTCTGCTTATCGATCTATCCTCTGAAAACTTGAGGCTGTGTATATTCCAGTGACTGCTATGCCAAAGCAGCATAAATATACAGTACGTTGTGTCTACGGTAAAGAGCGGAAGACTGACCCAACTCTCAAAACGTGCATTACACCTGTGCTGGGAGAGGACTCTCTTTATAAATATCACCAACTCAATTGAAAGGGAATATGGGACTATGATATCTGTCCATCGTCATGTGCCTGCTGTGATCAGGACATCTGCAACTGTAAACTGTCCAGGCTGTGCTCTACTCGTCCCGACCGCTGAAAGAGGTTTGAGTCAACGATTCTGTGGTGTCAGTGCTTCTCTCACCGCCTTCTTACTGAGTCCCACGCCCTCCGGGAACTAGTGTTCATTTCGTTGACAAATAATTTTCATCAACATTTTTTCAGTGAAGAAAACGAGACGATAACTAAATAAAAACTAGTGTTGGATGACAAACTATGAGGAAAACTTACTGTCATTTTCGTCAACAAATAAAAGCGAGAGGATAATGTTAGTGAGGGTGGATTAGGGCAGAGATGGGGTCAGAACTGATGTCCTGTGTATCAGATGAGCTGATCTAACCGCTGGAGAACACACGGCCTACAGGCACACACCCCCCCAATCCAGCTCCAGAGCGGCTCAATCAATCACACACACTTATGCCAGACCATTGTTTATGAGCTAATGCTAATGAGTAATGAGTGTTTACTTTACCATGTTTATATAGTAATGTGTTTTAGACGGTTGTAATAATGCATATTTGATCTCCTCATCTGAACTTGAATGAGCTCCTGCAACTGCAATAGAGGCGTAGACATTTCAAAATAAGAGTCCCGGTGTGTTTCCAGCTGCTTTATCATTAAAAGTCACGCATTATATATTCGTTTTTGCTCACAAAATAAACTGTATTTAATTTAATTCCCATTTAATTCATAGTCAGGAGGAAAGACCAGTATTCGACACATATTCAATAAAGTATCAGGGTTATAATAGTTCACTAAAATCATTAAAAAACTTCATTACTTGAAATTAAAAAAATTAAAAAACTTATTTGAAGCTTTAGCTTAACATGATATACTGACTAAAACCGAAATAAAGTTATAAAAACTATAGAGATGTTTTTAAAAACACAAAAGTGAATTGAGCTCTTTCGTGTATTTTTAATGTCAAAAACAAAATTATGTCAGTTCAAGTGTCAGTCAGTTATGTAATACTTAAATGTCAAGTCAACTTTATTTATATAGCGCTTTTAACAATGTAGATTGTCTCAGAGCAGCTTTACAGAGTTAAACAGGAAAATAATAACACATAATTTTATTCAGCCGTTCTGGAGAAAACGGTGATGTCATCAGCTCATTTCAATTATCATACAGTGGCAGTGTGGGCTTTAGATCAGTAATTTAGTTTAATAATTAATTTATTTGGATATTTAGTGCAATACAAATGCTTAATGTATTACAATTTAACTAAACTCATTAGATTTTAGGAGACTAAATACTGTAGATCTAAAACTAGACTAAAACTAAAAACAATTCAGGTGACTAAAATATGACTAAAACTAAATCAGAATCTGCTGTGAAATGAACACTGGCGGGAATCCTCCTCCCCGAGCCGGACCCGTACCGTGAATCTAACAGAAAAAGATGATGAAGAAGGAGGAAGACATCAGTCACAGCAGATCCTCCAGACCTCATTGTTACCGACTTTATGGCGGTTTAAGGATGTCGACCAAATAGACTACGCTATCCCCACTTTTACAGGATGGGGGGGGGATACCCTAATCAGGATATTTTCTAAACACAGGTGGTTCAATTAAATGAACTAGAAGCCAGAGTATAGAAGGTTGATTTTATTAAAACGACACACAATCCTTCTCCACAGGTACTATTGAGAGACCCTGGTTAACAGCAAATGTTGTTCCTCCCCAATCTTAACCCTGACTCTAATCTAACAGAGAGAAAGATGAGAGACGTCCGTCACAGCAGATCCTCCAGACCTCATGAAGATTGTAACGTATGGTCTTAAATATGAATGTTAATATTGAGTTTTTGGTCAGACGTCCCCTACGGAGAGGATCCCGTCCTCTATTACAGGACACCAGCCAAGGAATTTCACCGTGACAATAAATAACAATCATGGGAGACTGACTGAATTACAATTATAAACTGTAGGAAGTTGTCATCTGACCAATCTGAAGGATTTATGATATTGTTAACTTGTAGAGCCTCTTACTGTATTAGTGTAATAAAAGGATTTAATTAACAAAAGGATAGACGAGATTAACCAACAACTCCAGAATGGATAAAGTGCACAAAGACTGACGAAAGCAAGAGATTGAGTTGATGTTACTATGAGAGTTATCTTATGGAAAGATGAACAGTATTTCCTCTGGAGGTAATAAGCTAAACCTTATTCTGAATTCAAGTTAGAGTAGATATTAGATATTTCTTCAAAACTTACCAATTCACGAGATTAACAGAATGCATAGCCGATATAAAGAATTGGATGACTAGAAATGTCCAGTCCTCGTGGTCAGTGATACCAATCTCTCGTTTGAAAGACACGTTTCTAACATCTGTAAAACCGCTTTCTTCCATCTTAGAAATATATCCAAACTCTGACACATGCTCTCAAGGCAAAGTGTGGAGCAGTTCGTCCATGTGTTCATGAGCTCTAGATTATTGTGATGCTCGCTCAATAAACAAACTCCAGCTGCTGGAGCAAGCCCGTCTCCGGCGGGTTGAGTCCGATACTCAATCAGCTGGAACTGGATAAATATTCTGATCAAATCTGACCTCTGACCTGTAATGTTGCCTGAATCATAATCACACTCTGTGTGTTGATTGGCCAGAGGAGAACTGGAGGAGCACGCATACAGAAGGTTCACTGTATGGCATGAGCTTAAAGGTCATGTTTAGATCAATGTCTTCAAGGTTTTTCTAATGCATACTTCACTTTTAAACCAGTTTGACCAATAAAATACTTGAGTAATACTGAACTTTTACCCATGTATTCCTTAATAGGTACGTGTGTATATTTTTGCAAGTACACAAACACAAAAAGAAGAAGATTTGATCCATTTTGTCCATGTGTGTCCATTTTTCATAGAAAATCCATCCAGTCTGAGTCTGTGGTCGAACCAAAAACTCAAAGTTGAGACTTCCTCATTAGATGTGTTACCTTGCACAATGTGCCGGGCCTGTCCGGCCCTGGTGAACGAAACACTCTCTCAGGCCCTTCCTCTGACCATAAGAGTAAATTGTTTCTCTCTTGTTCTTCGTCTGTGTTTCTTCTTTTATGTGTTTACTGGCGGGAGGCAAACAATCAAAGGTTCTAGGATCACAGCGCCACCTACTGTGCTGGAGTGTCTTTGTAAACTCACAGAAACAGCAGCTGTGGAGAAACTCTCAAAGTTGAGCAAATTCATCTCTAGATGTGTTACCTTGACATGTGGGCCGGTCCAGTCCGGCCCTGGCTAACGAAGGAGACCTGGGGCCTGTACCATGAAGCCGGTTTAGCTGGCTAGCCAGATGTGTTTAAGCTTAGTTTGTGCCAATCCTGGGTTTTTGGTACCATGAAAGTGGTTTGGCTTTACTGTTCATCTCCATAGTAACTTACACTCCAAGGCTAGCTTTCTGGATAAGAGCTCAAACTGAAAGTAGACCAATCAGCTGTGAGCAAAGTGACACACCTCTGATGCAATGAAGCCACGCCCCCTGTTTCTACTCCACATTAAAGGTCACTACTTAGCAAATGGCTATTAAAGACTAAAGTGTCTGGCTTTTAACAATGCTTATTTATTATAATAATTTTGAATGATTTAGATATTATTTATGTAATAATACCCATAATCAATTACACATGTATCATTTTAGTTAATCAATCATTAATAGGCTCATAGTTAAAATTAATATAAATAGTCTATATAAAGGTCATACAAATAAGCTTTAAAATCAATTAATAAAGCTATAAAAATGACTACATGTGAGCTTACATGTTCAATTCTCTCTATATATCAACTAAACTAACTTTAGAACGTTTACTTGCACAGACTAAGAAAGATTTTTCTTAAAGTTGTCCACTTTCATAGACAGATCTTTTCTTCTTCCTGTGTAAATTTGTTTTCATTCTTAATATTTTTCAATCATGTAATATTCTGCAGAAGAGAGAGATGAATCGCGAGAAGTGAATCTCAGTTTCATTGATCCACAGCGTGTGATTGGCTGTTCACTGATGACGTCACAGCTAAACTCAGGATCAAAGCCTGAGTTGACAGAGAAAGATGATCAGTATCATGGGACCAACAAAGCCTGAATAGATTGGTTTCGAAACTAATCCTGTAACCCTGAGTTTATTAAACTGCCATCATGGTACCGGCCCTGAAGGCCATTCCTCTGGCCGTAAGTAAAGACCTTTGACACCAGATGCTCCATTGTTTCTCTCTTGTTCTTCATCTGTGTTTCTTCTTTTGTGTTTGCTGACGGGAGGCAAACAATCAAAGGTTCACAGCGCCACCTACTGTGCTGGAGTGTCTTTGTCACAGCTGTAAACTCACAGAATCTCCTATTGCTTTCTCATGTGATAGCCTGCATAACTTCAACCAGACATTAGTATTAAAACACTGAGAAATGATTATGTTTTTGACATGCATGAATTAGAGCATGTAAACCTTCATCTCTTCCCACAAAACACACAGTGCTCTTGATGGTCAGAAACATAGAGAGAGGGTGAAATTATCAACCCTGCAGCACTTTCACAAGGTTTAGTTCAATTCTTCAAGCTCACCACAACAATGATAAAAGAATTAGTGGTTCAATTGATCGACAAAGCTGAAAGTTACTCGTGGGGTTTCATTTACAAATGTGTGAGACATAATTAGTATGAGGATTATTATTGATATGTTTGCTTTTATTTGTCCTCGAGAAGAAATGTGTGTCCACTGTAGATGCGTACATAACACCAAAACATATCCCACAGTAAATGATCAACTTATCATAATGAAATCAAAAAAACACAGAGCAGAAACAGACGAATCAGAGACTGGTTTCCTATGTATTTAAAGCTGGTGTAGCTACAGGAACACAACTCTTACTGCACCTGGGGTCTCATTTATAAAGCGTGCACACAAAACAGGGCCACTTCCCACACAAAGGTGGTGATCTATAAAAAACATTTGACGGGAGAATGTGAGGGGAAAAAATATTTGAGGTGAAGAAATTGGACAATTCCCTCTAACTAAATTTAGAAACTACCTAAACTCACCCCTAATCTTCGTACAGTTACTTGCAGTGGGTTTTTATACACTATAAACCAGCGTTTGCAAAAGCAACCGATTAATGAGTCACCATTACAAAACACGGATGTGTTCCCGAGGCAAATGCTCCAACTGCTTTCACCATACAAACACAAACTAAAATAAAAAAAGATTGGAGTATCCGGTTAAGGATTACCGCTAAACCTAACCATGGAGAAGTCTAATCCAAAACAACCCTTCCCTCAAATATACAAAGAGTAGCCATACTTACCATACTTGAGCTCAAACTCCCACGAAACAAACAACAACCAACCACTATAAACCTCCAGAAATATTTTGAATATTATCAAAGAAAAACAAATTGAACGAATGAATGAGTAAATTAACGAAATATAAGCAAAGCAACTTCTTTCCAAATCACATTAAACCGGAGCAATTTAATGCCCAAATTAGTTTCTTACCAAACAGAAAAAGTTTAAACATAGACCTAATCAAACCAACCAAACAAACATTTATCAGTTAACACGGACATGTATTTATATTTGTCGGACCAGTCCACATAATCGTCAAATAATGAACAAACCTTTTAACAAATTGGCTGGACGAGCCCCATATGTCACGACCGGCTCAAAGCCGTGACAAAAAGTGGAGGACATAGTAGGTTGGTGAGGTTTTGCAACATAAGGTTTATTTACATAGATAATAGAATACAATAAATCAAGGCCAAAATAACTACAATCTCTGTTGGACAAATGATGTTAAAGGTGCCCTAGAATGATTTGAAACAACATTTGAAATTGTTCTCTGGTATCTACATAGAGGGTATATGGCTTATTTAAGGTCAATAATTGTCCAGATACGGTTTTACAGGACCATTTACAACTCTAGAAATCTTCCGTTTTTGCCTTATTTGGAAGGCTCATGAATATTAATGCAGAGTTCTGCTCTGATTGGCTGTTTCACTGCGGCTTAATGATAGCTGACCATCTTGACGATGGAGAGATTAGGCATTCAACCTTATATGTTTGAGCTGTTTCTGATGAAGATGCAGATTTTGAGGAACAACATGTTTTGAGATTGGAAATGAACGCTTCTGAATGGTGAGTTAAGTCTTTATTTTAATTAGGAACCTGCACAATCATTACGTCCATACAGAACTTCAGCCTAAACCATAACTAGCATATAGCATTAAATATACACATCAGCAGTCACAACTTTATTAGCATTGTAAAAATATTTTAATTATTGTAATGTGTCCCTGTATGATTTTACAATGATAGCGTCTTCACTCTGAATCACAAACTGAACTGGGCAGCGCTTACAGGGCCGGCCCTGACCAATTTGCTGCCCTTGGCAAGATTTTACTTGGTGCCCCTTGTATCAAGGTTTAGCACTACACGTTATCAGTCTAAGTTGCGGAAACACTGGTACTTTTATTTTTTTAATGCATTGATGTTTTTTCATTTTTATTGTTGTTGTTTTATATGATGTCCAGTCCATTCTACCCCGTCATTATGTTCATGATATTATTATTATTTAATTTTTTTAAAAGGCTGATGATGGTTAAACTATACAAAAATAGCATCTACGCCACATTACAGCCTAAACACAAATAACAAGTAATTGCATCTAGCATTCATGCACAGACTATTGAGAACTAGCAAAAGTGTTTGTTTTCCAGTAGATGGCAGCAAACTTCCACTAATATGCACATTCATGTTTTCACCATGAATTAAACTGAGAAATTTAGATATTTAATGTGAAATTTACATAAAATGTTGCTATTTTAAATAAACCTGTATATAAATATCATTACTAATTTCGGCAAATACTTTTTAAATTGTCCATATGTCCCCTTAAAACTGCACAACTGTAGAATGAAAACATTAGGCTATTAAAAAAGTGATTTTACATGCGTTTAACAATCAGATATAATTTTTTTTTGACAAAATACACTATCTGTGGCCACTGGAGAACCCAGAAAACTTAAGGTAAAACTGGAATTAATTAGCGTACATTAGTATTTTACTACTATACAATTAAATAAACTGTTCATTCATCACATCACTTTACCTCTGTCTTTACACTGCAAAAAAATTTCTTCTTATTTCGTTTTTTTTTTCTTGTGTCCAGTCTAAACATCAAAAAATTCTTAAATCAAGATGTATTTACTAGTAAAATGACATTAGATAATTTTGTCCTTGTTTTCTGGGGGGGGAAATCAAAATGAAGTGAGTTTTAGCTTAAAACTAGCACAATTATCTGCCAAATGGGGTGAGAAGAATTATCTTATTTCTGTTTGGGACAGAAATAAGATTTTAATCAGAAACAAGATTATTTTTCTCACCCCATTGGCAGATAATTTAGCTTGTTTTAAGCATGAACTCACTTAAGAAAAAATATTATTTTACTTATCTAGTAAATGCATCTTGGTTTAAGAATTTTTAGATATTTAGACTAGAAACAAGACAAAAATACTACATAAGAAGAGCATTTTTGCAGTGTTTCCCTTATCTTGCCTGCATCAGATGGCTTCTGTTTTTTATGACACTACATTTCGGCAATCCGTCATAAATTATCAGGCAACTTTCACCGTGTCTACACCTGGAGCGAGCGGCCAACACCCTTAAAAAATGAAATCAATCCTGTCTACATTAGATGCGGCGAGAGGCGACGCGACACAACAAATTCCATAAGTTAAACTGATCACGCGTTATATTTCTGACGCACTTCAAGTAGCTCGGCGGGGGAGATCGATGAGGCGGACCGGGAAGAGGCGGGGGACTTAGTTAAGGTTTTTTGCGCTTTATTTGGTCATATTTCAAATTAATATGAATAAAATAGTATCAATAATACATTTTGGCGCCCCTATGGATGAGTGGCGCCCCTAGCATTTGCCTATTCCGCCTATGCCACGGGCCGGCCCTGCCTGTATTTATTATAATCAGGTCAGAGCGGGACAACAAAGCTAGCAGGCAGGTGTTTTGAGTAGGCTAACATTCAAGATGCTTTCGGGTGCGGCAAAACGTAAAAAGAAAAAAAATGAAGAGGAACAAAAGAAGAGACAGTCAGCGGGGGGCTTTATAGAAGTTTCTGTCGGGCAGCTGTGAACCTGCTCGAGTCAGCAGAGCCAGAGGCCGAGCCATGCCCGGAGACACGGCCCGAAGACGCGGTGGAAGATGCGGCGGAAAATAAGTAAAACATCATTTCCGTGTCAAGTTTTATGCTGCGTTCGCACCAAACGCGAATAGAGCGTCTGGCGCGAGCAGGGGCGGGTCTAGACAATTTTTCGTGGGGGGGCCAGGCTGGGGCACAGACTCAGAGAGGGGTGGCACATTTAAATACATGTAAACAGTGAACCAGTATAAATAGCCCTACACTGGAGGTAATAATAATACTGTATATTATTGATAACAAAACGTATTATAATGAGTGAAAATGAATTAAAAATGAGTAACTTCAAATTTGATATGAAATAACAAATAACTCAACAGTAGTAGAAGAACATGGGTTGTGGTAAATGCAATGCAAGCATGATTTTTTTCCATCATAATTGTATATAGTTGTAAACAAGATGGACCAACATAATTGACAAGAGTAGAAAGGCTTTTGAGCTCAACAAGAAGCTGTAGCAGTGTTTATTCATATTTATATTACATTATAAATATATTATATTTGTTTCCCACAGGATTTTTTGAGACTATGCTGGGTAGACATTGGTCCCTCTAGGCTAGGGGTTGCTCCCCAAAAGAAAATTGTTCATTTTAAATTTAAATGCATAAATCTGGTGCATTTTGAGAGAAAAATTAAGTGACTAGATCCATAAAGAAATGTGTTTTTTGTAAACAATTTTGTACTTTAGTAGTAATTTATTTATTGGTTGCATAGATATGAATGGTGATGGTATAGGGCACATAAATGATAGTTCATAAATGGTAAAACATGGAGAGTATGCATTCAAACCATCAAAAATATACAGCAAAAGAGGTTACCTTCACTGAATTAACTTATTTCTAGAATAATTAGTGGGGGCCTGTAATACATATTTATTATGTGAATATTTAGGCTATAGGGTCTAACTGTTCAAATTACTCATGGTTCAGTCTGTATGTGCTATATTCAGGGAAAAAATAACTACTGTCAAATAAAAATAAAGAAAATAAAAACAAATAATCTAACTATACAAAAGCACAGATAAATACAATCAGAGCAAAGATACTTATAAAATAAACAGTGCTTTTCAGGTTTTTCTGGTAGATCTAACATTAGTTCTCAGAAATGGAATATCAGTAATCAAATGTAAAATTGCATAGCCTATTTGACTGTATAAATTAAAGACTGTTATTAAAGTTATAAAAGCTAAAGCAGTGAGTGATTTCCTTGTCTTTTGTAGTTTGATTAACATTAAAAACACAGACAGCAGGAATATTAGTTTGCTAGAATACTCAAGACGATCATGTTGACAATTTTTGTGTGAATTTGTCCGTTTAGGCGGAAGACTTTAAAGAGAACTCAATATTTGCTCGCTATCTGAGACGCGGGTTTGCGCGCTTCAGATGAGCACACACACACACACACACACACACACACACACACACACTCTTCTCACAGCGCGCACAACTTCTCATTCGCGTCTTCTAGCTCCTGAATTGGCTTAGTTTTAGTTTATTTTTGTGCTCAAATGTTTTTTTTATAAGCTTTAAAGTAGAGAAACCAACCACCGCACTTCGCCGTGCGTTTGCGCCCACTATTTACTCCGATAACAACACGTGACGGTAGAGTGGTTCCTCTCCAGTGCAGAGGCGCTCCACAACCACAACAACAACAGGGGGATGAGTGCAGTGGCCACTTGCATGCATACAATAAAATATAAATAAATCAATGCTCTGTAAAATATTAGTTTTAGTTAAGAAAACCGCTGTAACTACTTGTAAAGAATTAATACTGACAAGTCCAACAACATATTACCTTCCGACTCTGATGGGTGGGGGGGCACTTGGGGTGGCCAATTACATTTTGGGGGTGGCCCGTGCCACCCCAGGCCCCCCTCTGGCCCCGCCCCTGGGCGCGAGTGATTTCAATGTTAAGTCAATGGAAAGGCGCGTTAACGCCCGTCTGGAGGTCCCGCGGCGCGGAAGGCGCGTTTCGCGCGGAACGCAGCATTAATGCTGCATTCACGTGCTATCGGAAATTTGATGATTCCGACTTCTGAAGTCGTGATTACGAGCGCATTGCATTCAAGATTCAAAATGTGAGGGCGTTCATGTGCAATGTTTACCTAGGAAACTCGTATTTACGATAATTCCGAGAGCACGTGAAGGCAGCATACGTTACAAGAAAATCTAATTCAAAATGATAATAAAAGATAAAAACAAATGTAAAAAAAGAAATAAATCAATAAAAGAATAATGGCATGGCCCTACTTTACATATGATATAATAATCATCATGTATGGCTCCCATAATTGTACAAAGTCCTTTATTTTACTCTTGGAGATATAAGTCAGCCTTTCCAGTCCAATGCACTCTGAAAGTTCTTTTATCCATTGTTTTATAGAAGGTGCTTCCATGCTCTTCCAGTTCAGCAATGGCTCTTCTGGCTTGTAACAATCCAAAGTCCAATAGTCTAGTGTGTTTCTTTGTTTGTGAGAAACCTGTAGGATATTCCCAGTACACAAAGTTTGGCACAATGTGGTATTTTAAGATTAAACCGTTTTGACAAACATTTTATGACATCCTTCCAGAAGTTCTGTATATCAGAACATTCCCATAGACAGTGAATTAGAGTTCCTTTATAATTTTGGCATTTTGTACATATATCAGGAATATTGCTAGACATATGATTGAGTTTTTCAGGTGTTATATAAACCCTTGTCAACCATTTATACTGTAATAATTTAAGCCGCGTGTTTATGATTTGTTTTTGCGCTTTTAAACATGCTTCAGTCCATTCAAATTCCTCTATTTATTCTTGAATGGCTTTCCTCCATGCGTTTAATTTGTCTACAGCAGACTCTTTATAGTTAGACATTATTAAATTATAATATTTTGACAATTGGCCCTTTTCACCTCTTTTTTCAATTATTTCCTCAATTAATGACAGTTTGGGAATGTACATAATATCTGTAGACCTGGAAGACATAAAACTTTTAAGCTGTGAATATTTTTTTTTTAAATGTTTTGAGGGAATCTGGTGTTTATCACACAATTCTTGAAATGTAAGAAGTATACCATCCATATACAAGTCTTTAATAGTCTGAATACCTTTAGTTTTCCATAGTTTAAATCCTCCATCCTTATATTTATTATTATTTATTGTTAGACAGTTTCTAAATGGTCTTGATGAATGTGAAGGGGTCATGTTTGCCTTCTTGTTGTTAATTACAACATTTATAAATGTTGTAAGCTATTGTATTTTGCAGAAAATCTTAATTACAACATTTATAAATGTTGTAAGCTATTGCATTTTGCAGAAAATCTTAATTAAATGTGTTGATTAAATGTAAACAGAGCAAATAAGATAAACTTATTTGCTCTGTTTACATAGTTTACTGATACCTATTGGTTATTTACTGGTACTACTGCCTTAACAATGACACCCCCAATGGATGAGGATCATTTAATAGCATTTAATAGAGCCGTGTAATGACGTATAAATAATGAATATCAAAAAAATAGTCTGATGGACTGTTTAATATACAACAATTTGTAACCAAAGACTAGGCTATGTAAAATGTGAATTCACTTTTATTAGTAACTTTGGTAAGTTTCAGATTTCAATTCATAAATAACATCGATGGAGGGGGGCCCAAAAAATGCAGCCTGCCTAGTGTAGTCAGGGTTGGTGAAGGGAAAGGAGTGAGGACTCAGATGCAGAGGATATGGGCTTTTAATGATAATAATAAAACAAAAAAACAAGACAAAACAAACTACCCCGAGGGGGAAAAACAGACTTGACTTGGCTTGACTTGACTTGACTTGACTTGACTTGACTTGACTTGACTTGACTTGACTTGACTTGACTTGACTTGACTTGACTTGACTTGACTTGACTTGACTTGACTTGACTTGACTTGACTTGACTTGACTTGATGGGAGCAGGGAAACAGGAGGTACATACGACGACGATTAAGCACTGGACTGCAAACACAAGGAGATTAAATAGGGAACAAACAAAAGAGGGTAACGAGGGAAGACAGGTGGGGCAAATGAACCAATAATCAGGAAACAAGGTGGGCGGGGTTAGACAATGGACTCGAGCACATGGCACAAAGAAACGCTTAACAAGACATGTGCTCACACCAAACATGACATGAACATGCAGCTAATGAGAACTCACCAGCTGCATGTTCACACAAAACATGACATGACGTAGCACGTAGCCAGTGAAAAACACCAACCACGTGCTACACAACATAAGACAAAACATGAAAGCACACGGCCGATGTAAACATGAACCGTGTGCTACACAGACAGAAGAGCACACGCTCACATGACAAAACAAACACGCGGAGCATGAATGTCCGAATCCCAACACAAAACTGAAACCCAAACTAGACTGAAGTGCTGGGATCCGAACACCACGCCCGCACACAAAACACAAGGACAGAAGAGCACGCAGCTCGAGCATGCTCAAAGCTGCGCGCTCACACAAGACAAGACAAACAATACAGGAGTGTCAGGGCTCTGTCACAAACCAAGAGTAAATTAGACCGAAGTGACAGAACCCTGACAAGTGTAGTCCATTTATTTAATCCGGCTCGGGACACAGAGCAGCTCAACTGTCCTGTTTGCAACATTTACTATCCATATAAAGATTGGTCCAGTAAAATGTTTGGTCATTTAGCAACAATCTTTGAACATGCAGTCAAGCTCGTCACGGTTTGACCGAGAACATATTCAGATCATTCAAACCAAACAAAGATATTCAGTTCAATAACATCAAATCCATCAGAAACATCAAATTGCTGATCATTCTTTTCCTCAGAGATGCAGCTGGAACACACACTTTTATTTGTGGAGCCTATATTTCACTTTGTAAATTTTTTAATCCTAAAATCCACTTAGAGCTTTTTCCATTCAACAATTTTTATTTATTTATTAGTTTTTAGATAATTATTTTACATAAATTGTATTTATAAATTATTTTATTAACATGTGATGTTTGTGATTTTGATTGGTCAAGTAGCAGATCCTGCCCATGAAATCGTAATTATGGCATTTAATTATGGCATCCATTTTGAAACAAAACGATATTATATTAAGTTGTAGGCCCTATACATAAAATATTTATTAATAAGCGTCATGTTTTTTTACTTCATTATAAACACTGATTAGATCAATATTTAAACAATATTCAGAAACGGGTGCAGTTATTACAGTCCTGTCACTTCTCCATCATCTTCTGACTCATATCTCATCAGTTAGTAATAATCCTATTATTCTGAAAATAGTAAGCACATTTCAACCTTCTCATTAATCTCTAAATTTGACAAATATTTAGGACACGAAAGATAATTTGAGATAATTTGCTAAAAGTTAAATTATGTGGAATCGGCAGATTTTTTTAGCGATACTACAAAACTTATGCGACAATGCTTTTATAGGGCTTACCAGAATCACTCGATTATGCTTTAGCCTACTACTGGAAATTAGGAAAGTTTTTAAGACCATGGTATAATGTTCTTTGGAGAATTTGTGCAAAACCACGGTACATTGTGTGTGTGTGTGTGTGTGTGTGTGTGTGTCTGTTCTGCACTCTTGATGTTTTAGAGATTCACTCCTTCACTGTTGAGTCTTTTTTTCTGCATCCTGGCTGATTCGTAGATTGTATGCACAAAAAAACTGTATTTTCATATGTTTGCCAATTTCCCACTCATTTCCTATGAGGGTCATTTTGGATCCGAAGGTTTTTATAAAACACAAGATCCACAATAGTGGTAAAAATGTGCTATTGTGTGATAAAAATGCTCAATGTGTCCACCGGATGGCACCGATCATATTAAAAAAATTGCTTTCATGAGGCCTAGGTTTGACTCTAAAATGAAATACAGTTTAAAAAAAAAATAAAAATATGTATATATATATATGTATTATATTCAATGGGAAAAAATGGGTCATCATTATTGCATAAATATTAATTATAAATCATAAAATGATCTTCAAAACACCAAAAAAGAGAAAATATTATTGAACAAAAATATAGTTCATTGATTTTACTCAAATCTTTTTTATCTTAATCCCACGTTCCGGGTTATTTTTGAGCCGAAGGTCCTGTGTGACCCATAAATGAAGAACCCCAGAGGGTTAACAATATTAAGAAGTAGAAAATGTAAAAATGTAGTTTCTAATATAATTATAACCTGCAGGTGACAGTGGCTCCCCCCTGAGACGCTGCTCCTCTGGAGGAAACTCATGATAATGAGGTCCACTCATGCCATCGCCATCCTGAAATGCAGATGTGTGCTCTGGATGCCTCGGGACTTTTATACCATCCAGCAAAAGTGTGCAAGATTGTCAGGCGTGTGGTGTTTTGCACATATTGCACTGAGGAACGGTATTCCTCTCCCTCCTGATGTCCACTGATGTGAGATCAGCTGTACAGTTGCAGCCACGCTCTGGCGGTGGGAGGACAGTTTTCTCTTTGCCTCCACCTTGAATGAATGAGAATCTTTATTTCACATATTTTTCATACTGTCAGCACATGTAAATAAAACTTTTTGAAAATCAATATTGGTATTTATATATATATATATATATATATATATATATATATAGCCTAATAAAACACAAATGTAATATGTTGGTAAAAAAATTGGTATACCTTCAGGTCGGACCATTTTTTCTTTAATTCTGCAACTGTCCGTTCTGTCCCACTGACACAGTTGACGATAGGGCTGCAATTAACGATCATTTTAATAATCGATTAATCTGTTGATTATTTTTTTCGATTAATCAATGAATTGGATTTTTTTTTTTTAATGTCCAATCTTTTATTCAAAAACAGAACTGACAGTGCAAATTCAGTGCACAAAATCTTCAGAAAGTGCACAGGTTGCTACAATAAATCTATACATCTTTTTTTTTATTTTTTTTATAAAGAAAAATACTAATCAGAAAACTTAACAGGATGTTAGAACTTGCTCTCTACACTACACTCAGATGCACACACAAACAAACAACACTTAATGGGTTTAGTTAAATTAATGCATTAAGAATTTCTCTAAAATGTCCAAACCCATGATATACTCCTGGAGAAACATCATCTACTGTATTAACCTATTAATATGAATGATATTAAAGTTTAAACATGCAATACAGACACAGATTTAACTGCTGTGACGTATAAACAAATATTATGTAGCAATTAAATAAAACTACTCCTCCTAAAGAAGAACATAATGATTGATATGCATTCTTTATAACAACATTCCTTATAGATTAAATATGGATTAAATAATTAATGTATAATAAATATAATGAATCCTTATTAAAACTAAAGAGGTGATTTTCTCTGTCTTTTGTTGTTTGATTAATATTAAGAGCACAAATGGAAGCAGGTTAATGGACTGCTGTCACTTTAAGACCGAAAATGACAATAGTTTTTGTCATTCAAAGCTGGTTTTGATTTTTGTCTGTGAAAAATATTGTTGATTAAAATATTGACCAATTATTGGTCAACGTAATGAACATAGCAACAGATTGAAAAATGAATGGGCCAAAAAAGGCAAGTGAATAGAAACGTGTCTTTAGTCTTGTAAACACCCCTGCTTTACTGCTGTTATTAACAAGCTAACGCTAACTCGTCATGCTAGTCCAGCTGGATAACGTGTAAACACCAGAAGAGCGACTGGAGGAACGGCACGCGCCTCACTTCAGAACGGAACAAAAGTGGGATTCTGTAGTGGCTTAACGTTCCCCTGCTGGTGAACTCCCTCCTCATCAAGGACTCAGAGATGTTTTGGTTTTAGGAGCTGAATCTCCACTGTGGTGCTCGCGTGCCATGCTGCGCCGCTTTTGCTGCAATTAACACACTTTTTAGATTTATTAATGGCGCTTTTCGACTGGTACAGCTCGGCTCGGTTTGCTTTTCCGATTCCACTCTGCTTTTGCTACACAAATAATGATCTTGACAATCTCATAGCCTCTTGTCTTTTTTACACATCTTACTCTGCATTTATCTTAATTATTTTATTTTGTACAAGAAAACAGCATAGGCTTCAAAATAAAATTATGTTATTAAAATATTGTAAAGTGGTCATTTGAACTACACGAACAAACGTTTAAAAAACAATATGCAAAATCAAAATTGAATAGCTCCAGAATGGATTGAGAAAAGTGCACGCATTAGTTGAGTTAGAAAAATAGTTATGGTGGGGGGGGGGGGGGGTTTAAGTAGAAAATATATATATAATATATATTAAAATAAAAAGTGCTTAAAGGAACACAAGTGGACTTAAGTGGAAGGAAGCTTTTTTCCCTCACGTGGAATATAGAAAGCACATTAGTTGGGTTAGAAAAATAGCGAAATTATAGTGTTTACATCGAGTCACGAAAGAACAACAAATATATCAGAAAAGCCTTTCTTTAAAGTGAATTTCGTTTTGTATAAATTGTATCTAATGATTTAATAAATAATAAGCAAATAGCCAATGACCTACCCTAAACAGACAATGACATGGAGGCGGCGGCGCAGCGTGATCAACGGCTTAAATAAACAACTATAGAAAAAAAAAAAAAAAACTTTAGTCAGGGGCAGCCCTAACTATTTATTTCAGATACCCTATATTTGCTCCAGCATGTCCAGAGGGAGTTCTGGGTAGAGTGGTGGTGCTGAGTGGAATGAGCTTCAGAAATGGGCTGAATCTCCAGAAACGCAAACACCGCAACACAATATGACCTCATATATGTTTAAAAACACAATTCAACTTATAAATAATACGTTTTAATGGGCCACTTAAAATGTTTATTACAAATAAATTATTAAATTCTAAAAATGAATAAAATGAACAAATTTGCATTGCATTTGAAATCCTTTGGAACCACCCCTTCCCACGCCCCTGATGATAGGCTATCTATCCTCTGGAACGCTATCGCTTTTCATTTAAAACGGTTTATTTAAAACAATTATTTTTCAAATAGATGGAATTCGAAATACAGGCCTGCCCCTAATAAAAGCCTGTGACCTTCTGCAGTTCAGGTAAATAAAGGCCCCATCTTTTATTAGGGGAAATATATATATATATATATATATATATATATATATATATATATATATATATATATATATATATATATATATATATATATATATATTACTGAGTTAGAACTCTATTTTTTTTACATTTAATAAGTGCTCTATTTAGGTAAAACCACACTGCAAAAGAATGCTTTTCTTACTTGGTATTTCTGTCTTTTTTCCAGTCCAAATATCAAATAATTCTTAAATCAAGATGCTTTTACTAAGGAAAATTACATATTTTTTTTTATTCCTGGGGGAAAAAATCAAAATGAATTGAGTTTTTGCTTAAAACAAACTAAATGATCTGCTAATGGATTAGAAAAATAATCTTGTTTCTGTTTGGGACACAATAAACAATAAAGATTCCAAACAGACACATTATTGTTCTCACCCCATTGGCAGATATATTTGCTTGTTTTAGACAAAAACTCGCTTCAATTTCATTTTATTTTCCAGAAAACAAGAAAAAATATCTAATGTCATTTAACTGATCTAGTAAATGCATCTTGATTTAAGAATTTTTAGATATATTTAGACTAAAACAAGACAAGAAAATTAATAAATGACAGCATGTTTTGCAGTGCACAAGGCAAACAGTAATATATATATATATATATATATATATATATATATATATATATATATATATATATATATTTCTATATCTAGAATGGCTAAAGGTATAGTCTATAAACATATAAATACAAATGCACAAAACTGCACGTTTATGACAAAAAGTCTGCAATTTGGCCTCATTTAATACATGTCTACATTACAAATTAAATAAAATGAGATATTAACCTACATTTCTGACAAATGACCACGGTTACAGGTGTTACCACAGTAAAGCCATGATGAATGTTGGCGAATTGATGTTTGAAAAGTATTTTAACTGAATCGGTTTTATAAATCGGAATATTTTTTGGCGTACGCCATTTTTGGCTTTTCGGTGCACGTAAACTTTTAGTAGAGATCCTACACACAGTTTTATAAATGAGGCCTGATCAGAGGTTTATTACTTTAGTGTATTCCTAACACACTCAATACACCTGAACTGTTGCACTTTTCCTTTAATGGCCCGTTGCATTGTTTATTAAAATCATCCTGCAGACAGACAGGAAGCACTGAAGAGCTTGTGAAGAGCTTGAGAACTGCTTTATGTTCAGTTTTCCCTTTCCATCGAGTCTGTCTGGACCCCTGGTCAGAACACTGGAAACACAGATGATACTAAACCCTCTACCTAATGTATTAAACACAATGAGCAAATCATCTAATACCATCAAACATGAAGAGTCTGTATGATTATAACTGCTTTCTGGTTAATCAGAACAATAAGAGACTATTACATGTGTTGTGTTATTGAGTTTCTGCAACTACAGGCACTTTTGACTATCACAATTTAAAAAATCAACCTCTATGAATTTAAATTGTACCATCACAGTCTGTAATACATATACAAATCTACACAAAATTGAACGCAGTCTTTAGGATTTTAATCTGGAACATGTTTATTGGTTATCTTAAAAAAAATCCTTATTTGATACATTTTTCTTTATTAATTTCAATAATATATTTAAATGGATTTTTCAAATTTTATGCAGTTTTGTAAGTAGTGATATAAAAAAAATTATATACAAAATTTCATGTTTTTTTTCTATGACATGTAAACATTTTACTGTAACCTTAGATAGTTTCCATACACACAAAATAAAACATTTCAGATGTTGCGATTTCAATGTGTAAATCATCTCATCTGAAGTGTTAAAATATTTTTTTGCAAATGAAAATGTAAAAAAAAAAAAAAAATAGAAATAGACATGTTTCGGTAATTACATTTTTGCTAATATTTTAGCTAATTGGCTACTATATTAGTTTTGACTCTTGGCATCTTAATATACATGAATTCAACAGTAATATAGATTTATTTTTCAAATGTAGTTCAAAATACACATTTATTAAAGGATGCACAATAAATACTAGAGCAGAAAAGATGATGTTGAGCTTATTTTTTTGGTATCTTGTGAGTGAGGTAATGTGCCCCAGTCATTTCTGTTTCCATAGAAACTAGACTTGTTTGTGTTTGATAATTTCATAATAAAAGCTTTTGTTCATTGTTGCGGTAAGCACTCAAAAGTGTGGAACAGGCACATTTAGTTAAAAAAAATCAATATGATCAGTAAATAATACAAAGATTTTTAAGATGCTGCTGAATCTGTATATTAAACAATTCCATTTGAAATCATGTCAAATTGTAATTAAATTAGCTCATTTTATGCATCTCAACATTGAGACCACAGGTGTGGGACATTAACAAAAATAAGCTATAAATGCTTCATAATATTATATTAAATCACATTAATCAGTAATTATATTTTTTGTCAAGGTGTGTAATGGCACTGTGAATATATTTATAAAGCATCAGATGACAAATTTTAACATAAATCAATAATCTCCCT
>NC_137121.1:143956-158956 GCF_949357685.1 Gobio gobio
TCAAACACCATCACTCAAACACCATCACACAAACACCATCACTCAAACACCACCACACAAACACCATCACTCAAACACCATCACACAAACACCATCACTCGAACACCATCACTCAAACACCATCACTCAAACACCACCACACAAACACCACCACACAAACACCATCACTCTAACACCACCACACAAACACCATCACTCAAACACCATCACTCAAACACCACCACACAAACACCATCACTCAAACACCATCACACAAACACCATCACTCGAACACCATCACTCAAACACCATCACTCAAACACCATCACTCAAACACCACCACACAAACACCATCACTCTAACACCACCACACAAACACCATCACTCAAACACCATCACTCAAACACCATCACTCAAACACCATCACTCAAACACCATCACTCAAACACCACCACACAAACACCATCACTCTAACACCACCACACAAACACCATCACTCAAACACCATCACTCAAACACCACCACACAAACACCACCACACAAACACCATCACACAAACACCATCACTCGAACACCATCACTCAAACACCATCACTCAAACACCACCACACAAACACCATCACTCAAACACCACCACACAAACACCACCACTCAAACACCATCACACAAACACCATCACTCAAACACCACCACACAAACACCATCACTCTAACACCACCACACAAACACCATCACTCAAACACCATCACTCAAACACCACCACACAAACACCATCACTCAAACACCACCACTCAAACACCACCACTCAAACACCATCACTCAAACACCATCACTCAAACACCATCACTCAAACACCATCACTCAAACACCATCACTCAAACACCATCACACAAACACCATCACTCAAACACCATCACACAAACACCATCACACAAACACCATCACTCAAACACCATCACTCAAACACCATCACTCAAACACCATCACACAAACACCACCACACAAACACCATCACTCAAACACCATCACACAAACACCATCACTCAAACACCATCACTCAAACACCATCACTCAAACACCACCACACAAACACCATCACACAAACACCATCACTCAAACACCATCACTCAAACACCATCACTCAAACACCATCACTCAAACACCATCACTCAAACACCATCACTCAAACACCACCACACAAACACCACCACACAAACACCACCACACAAACACCATCACTCAAACACCATCACTCAAACACCACCACTCAAACGCCACCCCTCAAACGCCACCACTCAAACGCCACCACTCAAACGCCACCACTCAAACGCCACCACTCAAACGCCACCACACAAACGCCACCACACAAACGCCATCAATCAAACACCACCACTCAAACACCACCACACAAACACCACCACTCAAACACCATCACTCAAACACCATCACTCAAACACCATCACACAAACACCATCACTCAAACACCATCACTCAAACACCACCACACAAACGCCATCACTCAAACGCCATCACTCAAACGCCACCACACAAACGCCACCACTCAAACGCCACCACTCAAACGCCACCACTCAAACGCCACCACACAAACGCCACCACACAAACGCCACCACTCAAACGCCACCACTCAAACGCCACCACACAAACGCCATCACTCAAACGCCATCACTCAAACGCCACCACACAAACGCCACCACTCAAACGCCACCACTCAAACGCCACCACACAAACGCCATCACTCAAACGCCACCACTCAAACGCCACCACTCAAACGCCACCACACAAACGCCATCACTCAAACGCCATCACTCAAACGCCATCACTCAAACGCCATCACTCAAACGCCACCACACAAACGCCATCACTCAAACGCCATCACTCAAACGCCACCACACAAACGCCATCACTCAAACGCCATCACTCAAACGCCACCACACAAACGCCACCACTCAAACGCCACCACTCAAACGCCATCACTCAAACGCCATCACTCAAACGCCATCACTCAAACGCCATCACTCAAACGCCACCACACAAACGCCACCACACAAACGCCATCACTCAAACGCCACCACTCAAACGCCATCACTCAAACGCCATCACTCAAACGCCATCACTCAAACGCCATCACTCAAACGCCATCACTCAAACGCCACCACTCAAACACCATCACTCAAACGCCATCACTCAAACGCCACCACTCAAACACCATCACTCAAACGCCATCACTCAAACGCCACCACACAAACACCACCACTCAAACGCCATCACTCAAACGCCATCACTCAAACACCATCACTCAAACGCCACCACACAAACACCATCACTCAAACGCCACCACACAAACACCATCACTCAAACGCCATCACTCAAACACCATCACTCAAACGCCATCACTCAAACGCCATCACTCAAACGCCACCACTCAAACGCCATCACTCAAACGCCATCACTCAAACGCCACCACTCAAACGCCATCACTCAAACGCCACCACTCAAACGCCACCACTCAAACGCCATCACTCAAACGCCACCACACAAACGCCACCACTCAAACGCCACCACTCAAACGCCACCACTCAAACGCCATCACTCAAACGCCATCACACAAACGCCACCACACAAACGCCATCACTCAAACGCCATCACTCAAACGCCATCACTCAAACGCCATCACTCAAACGCCATCACTCAAACGCCATCACTCAAACGCCATCACTCAAACGCCATCACTCAAACGCCACCACACAAACGCCACCACTCAAACGCCACCACACAAACGCCACCACTCAAACGCCACCACTCAAACGCCATCACTCAAACGCCATCACTCAAACGCCACCACTCAAACGCCACCACTCAAACGCCACCACTCAAACGCCATCACTCAAACGCCATCACTCAAACGCCACCACACAAACGCCACCACACAAACACCATCACTCAAACGCCATCACTCAAACGCCATCACTCAAACGCCACCACTCAAACGCCACCACACAAACGCCATCACTCAAACACCATCACTCTAACACCATCACTCAAACGCCACCACACAAACGCCACCACTCAAACGCCACCACTCAAACGCCATCACTCAAACACCATCACTCAAACGCCACCACACAAACGCCATCACTCAAACGCCACCACACAAACACCATCACTCAAACGCCATCACTCAAACACCATCACTCAAACGCCACCACACAAACGCCACCACACAAACACCACCACACAAACACCATCACTCAAACGCCACCACACAAACACCATCACTCAAACGCCATCACTCAAACGCCACCACACAAACGCCACCACACAAACACCACCACACAAACACCACCACACAAACGCCACCACACAAACACCACCACACAAACACCATCACTCAAACGCCATCACTCAAACGCCACCACACAAACACCATCACTCAAACGCCATCACTCAAACGCCATCACTCAAACGCCACCACACAAACGCCATCACTCAAACGCCATCACTCAAACGCCATCACTCAAACGCCATCACTCAAACGCCACCACACAAACGCCATCACTCAAACGCCACCACTCAAACGCCACCACTCAAACGCCACCACTCAAACGCCATCACTCAAACGCCACCACTCAAACGCCACCACTCAAACGGCACCACTCAAACGCCACCACTCAAACGCCACCACTCAAACGCCATCACTCAAACGCCATCACTCAAACGCCACCACACAAACGCCACCACTCAAACGCCACCACTCAAACGCCACCACTCAAACGCCATCACTCAAACGCCATCACACAAACGCCACCACACAAACGCCATCACTCAAACGCCATCACTCAAACGCCATCACTCAAACGCCATCACTCAAACGCCATCACTCAAACGCCATCACTCAAACGCCATCACTCAAACGCCATCACTCAAACGCCACCACACAAACGCCACCACTCAAACGCCACCACACAAACGCCATCACTCAAACGCCATCACTCAAACGCCACCACACAAACGCCACCACTCAAACGCCACCACTCAAACGCCACCACTCAAACGCCATCACTCAAACGCCACCACTCAAACGCCACCACTCAAACGCCACCACTCAAACGCCATCACTCAAACGCCATCACTCAAACGCCACCACACAAACGCCACCACACAAACGCCATCACTCAAACGCCATCACTCAAACGCCACCACTCAAACGCCACCACTCAAACGCCACCACACAAACGCCATCACTCAAACGCCATCACTCAAACGCCATCACTCAAACGCCACCACTCAAACGCCATCACTCTAACTCCATCACTCAAACACCACCACACAAACGCCATCACTCAAACGCCACCACTCAAACGCCACCACTCAAACGCCATCACTCAAACGCCATCACACAAACGCCATCACTCAAACGCCATCACTCAAACGCCACCACTCAAACGCCACCACTCAAACGCCATCACTCAAACGCCACCACTCAAACGCCATCACTCAAACGCCACCACTCAAACGCCATCACTCAAACGCCACCACTCAAACGCCACCACTCAAACGCCACCACTCAAACGCCATCACTCAAACGCCACCACTCAAACGCCATCACTCAAACGCCACCACTCAAACGCCATCACTCAAACGCCACCACTCAAACGCCATCACTCAAACGCCACCACTCAAACGCCATCACTCAAACGCCACCACTCAAACGCCACCACTCAAACACCATCACACAAACACCATCACTCTAACTCCATCACTCAAACACCACCACACAAACACCATCACTCAAACACCATCACTCAAACACCATCACTCTAACACCATCACTCTAACACCTCAAACTCTAACAACATATTGATCACAAAAATGACATTTTCAGCTTTCAGGAATTTCCATGACTTTTCCAAACCCTTCCATGTGAATCCCTAATCCTGGTTCTACAAGAGAAACTCCACTTATAACTCTTTCCTACAGCAGTGCCAACTAAATATCCTCCATTCCCATTGTGGCAGTTGTGAGGTGAGTTTCCCAGAATGCCTCACCGCTGTGAGTGGGGTAGATGACGTCAAACCCGGGCAGCGGCATCACCACATCATGGATGGAGAGTTTCTCAGCCTCATCAGCTGACAGGACGTGGGCGGAGCCTGAAACACAGAAGACCCTTCAATCAGCGCTTTCACAACACAGAGCAGCTCCAGACAGACAGACAGACACTCACACACTCTCTCTCTCACACACACACACACACACACACACACAGACACACACACCTCCTCTGAGTATCAGGTCTCCCTCCACCGCTCTCAGCCCGAAGGCCTCCACCCGTTTGCTGACCATGCTGTTCCACACGTAGCTCTGGTAGCTGTGGATGTACATCAGTCTGTTGTTGCGCGGGATCTGAAGCAGGAGAAAGAGTTACAGTTAGGGTTAGGGTTAGGGTTAGAGTTAGGGTTAGCAGGATAGAGGCAGTTCTAGCGTCAGCAGTGGTGATGTGGTGGGTTAGGGTTAGGGTTAGAGTTAGCAGGATAGAGGCAGTTAGGGTTAGGTTAGGGTTAGGGTTAGAGTTAGGGTTAGCAGGATAGAGGCAGTTCTAGCGTCAGCAGTGGTGATGTGGTGGGTTAGGGTTAGGGTTAGAGTTAGCAGGATAGAGGCAGTTAGGGTTAGGTTAGGGTTAGGGTTAGAGTTAGGGTTAGCAGGATAGAGGCAGTTCTAGCATCAGCAGTGGTGATGTGGTGGGTTAGGGTTAGGGTTAGAGTTAGGGTTAGAGTTAGCAGAATAGAGGCAGTTCTAGCGTCAGCAGTGGTGATGTGGTGGGTTAGGGTTAGGGTTAGGGTTAGCAGGATAGAGGCAGTTAGGGTTAGGTTAGGGTTAGGGTTAGCAGAATAGAGGCAGTTCTAGCGTCAGCAGTGGTGATGTGGTGGGTTAGGGTTAGGGTTAGAGTTAGGGTTAGGGTTAGCAGGATAGAGGCAGTTAGGGTTAGGTTAGGGTTAGCAGAATAGAGGCAGTTCTAGCGTCAGCAGTGGTGATGTGGTGGGTTAGGGTTAGAGTTAGGGTTAGCAGGATAGAGGCAGTTAGGGTTAGGTTAGGGTTAGCAGAATAGAGGCAGTTCTAGCGTCAGCAGTGGTGATGTGGTGGGTTAGGGTTAGGGTTAGCAGGATAGAGGCAGTTAGGGTTAGGTTAGGGTTAGCAGAATAGAGGCAGTTCTAGCGTCAGCAGTGGTGATGTGGTGGGTTAGGGTTAGGGTTAGGGTTAGGTTTTTTGAGAAAGCAACGCCTCCCCCCAGACCACCCTTTCGGGCCGTCCAGTTTGGTTTAGGGAGAACGCCGGAAGGCACTGGCCGGCGCATGTTTTTGATGAGGCTGCTCCACTCTTGCCGTTGGTTATGCCTCCCCCCTTTTTTCTTTTCAATCACAATTCTCCTGTTATCTTGTTTTCCCCTTTTTCCGTCTCTGACCCTAATTTGTTGTCCTCCGCCATGCCATTTTACTGGTTTCAAGTCCACGGTAATCCCATCCCTCCTCTTTATGAAGGTCGATTTTAGTATAATCAAGTATTTTTATCCTACTCCACTATTTGTTAATCCTGAGATGGCTCCAATCTTTCGGACTTATGTCTCCCTTGTCTAAAAATTTAATTTAGATCTATCCTGATCCTATACCTCAAGTTTAGTCCTATCTCCTATTGAGGGTAACCAAGCCCATTTTTCCAAAATTACTTCCTCCAGTGTGTTTCTAGTTACTGTTTTTATAAGCACCCCCCAACCCAGCCTGAGTTCCCCAACAATCCGTGTACCTCTATCAAAAGAACACATCATCAGTGGTGTACCTCAGGATCATTGGGTGTTTCGGCCCTTTAAACACCATACACCCTCTTCTGAGGCGGCCCGTCCAAGGTAGATCAATCCTTGGCGTGTGTTCTTCCCGTATTTCCGAACTTTACCACCCCCCAGCCACCCCAACCCAGTCCATTTTTACAAAGAGTGCTTTTACCATGTTACTACCAAAACTACAAGGTACTTCCCCCCGCTCACCCTCCAACAACCTCAATCCATCTATTATATACCCACTAATGCTAGTCATCGATAGAAGATTGGGTACCATTTAAGGCCCTTTGACCCAAGGCCACCTTCTCTGCGTCCTGTCCAAGTGGACCCAGAGAGGTTGGATACCTACCCACCCTCCCAAGTGACCCCTTCGTTAACACCGCAAGGTATCCAGGGCTACCCGAGAAAGGGTTAGGGTTAGAGTTAGCAGGATAGAGGCAGTTCTAGCGTCAGCAGTGGTGATGTGGTGGTGTAAGGCTCAGTTCAGTGTGAGAGTAAAGTGTGTTTGGTCAGTTCTCTCACCAGTCCGAACGCTGTGACAATGTTGTTCTTGCCGTATTTGGACAGGCCTCGCAGGAACTGGCCCTCGACACAACGCTTGACCGGAAGCTTCCGGAGCGCCGCCTCGGGGTCGTGAGAGCGCGCCCACTCCTGCCTGCACTTCACCAGGTAACCCTTCTCCGCTGAGAGAGAGACACACACACACACACTTCACCAGGTAACCCTTCTCCACTGAGAGAGAGAGAGACACGTCACACACACACACACAACACACACACACACACACAACACCAGGTAACCCTTCTCCGCTGAGAGAGACACGTCACACACACACACACACACAACACCAGGTAACCCTTCTCCGCTGAGAGAGAGAGACACGTCACACACACACACACTTCACCAGGTAACCCTTCTCCGCTGAGAGAGAGAGAGACACGTCACACACACACACACACAACAAACACACACACAACACCAGGTAACCCTTCTCCGCTGAGAGAGAGAGAGACACGTCACACACACACACACACACACACAACAAACACACACACAACACCAGGTAACCCTTCTCCGCTGAGAGAGAGAGACACGTCACACACACACACACACTTCACCAGGTAACCCTTCTCCGCTGAGAGAGAGAGAGACACGTCACACACACACACACACACACACACACAACACCAGGTAACCCTTCTCCGCTGAGAGAGACACGTCACACACACACAACACCAGGTAACCCTTCTCCGCTGAGAGAGAGAGAGAGACACGTCACACACACACACACACACACACACACACACACACACACACACACAACACCAGGTAACCCTTCTCCGCTGAGAGAGAGAGAGAGAGAGAGACACGTCACACACACACACACACACACACACACACAACACCAGGTAACCCTTCTCCGCTGAGAGAGAGACACGTCACACACACACACACACACACAACACCAGGTAACCCTTCTCCGCTGAGAGAGAGACACGTCACACACACACACACACACAACACCAGGTAACCCTTCTCCGCTGAGAGAGAGACACGTCACACACACACACACACACACAACACCAGGTAACCCTTCTCCGCTGAGTAAGAGAGAGACCCGTCACACACACACACACACACACACACACACACACACACACACACACAACACCAGGTAACCCTTCTCCGCTGAGAGAGAGAGACACGTCACACACACACACAACACCAGGTAACCCTTCTCCGCTGAGAGTTAGTAGTGACAACAATGAGGAGAACACACCAGATCACATGATCAACTCCACACACACCAGATCACATGATCAACTCCACACACACCAGGGGCCTGTACCATGATGGTAGTTTAACAAACTCAGGGTTACAGGATTAGTTTAGAGTTGACAAAACCAAACCAATCTATTCAGGCTTTGTTGATCCCATGATGCTGATCATCAGCTTTCTCTGTCAAGTCAGGCTTTGATCCTGAGTTTAGGAGTTTAGCTGTGACATCAGTAGTGAACAGCCAATCACACGGTGTGGATCAGTAAAACTGTGATTCACTTCTCACGAGAGAAGCAGCGAGATTCATTTCTCTCTTCTGCAGAATATTGCATGATTGAAAAATACTATAAAAGAGTACAACTTAAATAAAATATTCACTACGTCAATGCAAGTAAAAGTTATGAAGTTAGTTTAGTTGATATATAGAGAATTGAACATTTAAGCTTGCATGTGGTAATTTGTATAGCTTTATTTATTGATTTTAAAGCTTATTTGTCTGAACTTTGTATAGGCTATTTATATTAATTTCAACTAAGTGCCTATTAATGATTGATTAACTAAAATGATAAGCATTATTAAAAGCCAGACACTTTAGTCTTTAATAGCCATTTGCTATGTAGTGACCTGTAATTTGGAGTAGAAAAAGGGGGAGTGACTTTATTGCATCAGAGGTGTGTCACTTTGCTCACAGCTGATTGGTCCAATTTCAGTTTGATCTCTTATCCAGAACATAACCTGCCCTGGAGCAGGTTAGCCGTGGAGCGTAAGTTACTATGGAGATGAACACTGCTAAAAGCCAAACCATTTTAATGGTACCCAAAACCCAGGATTAGCACAAACTAAGCTTAAACATATCTGGCTAGCCAGCTAAACCGGCTTCATGGTATAGGCCCCTGATCACATGATCAACTCCACACACACCAGATCACATGATCAACTCCACACACACCAGATCACATGATCAACTCCACACACACCAGGGGCCTCATTTATAAACGTTGCGTACGCACAAAAGAAGGCGTACGCCGCTCTCTACACAATAATTGGTATTTATAAAAAGCAAACTTGACGGGAAAATGTGCGGTCCTTCACGCAAGCTCTGACCCAGGCGTACGCACAAAAACGGGTGAAATGAGAAATGGCGACACCGTCGGCAGATGGAAGAAACACGTGAAAGTGTGTGAAACTGTAGACCGTTGTGTAAAAGAAATGGCAATACTGCCTCTCATAAATAACAAGAAGACTTCACAAAGCAAGTCTTACGTAATCGATCAAACGGGTGTTCGTGTAGGCTGTTAATTGTACACCCGTTTGATCGATCTGCAGTGTAAAACAAACAAAATCAAACGAAAATTACAACAGATGCAAATTAACCCATATTTGCAAAAAGAAAAGTGAAATATGTTCTGCAATAATATTGGCATGTTATGCAATTCATCCTCATAAATAATATGGTAAACAGAACGAAATAATGTGCAAAACTGATATTCTCGTCAATGTGTCCGTCTGGCGGAGCAGATAGGCTATAGATTCAAGACAGATAGATAGATAATTAGGGAGATATATAGATAAATAGATAGATTGATGTATTCATTGTCCACTGGGGAAAGTTGTTTTCATAGTAAAAATGTCTTCATCAGCTACGGAATCATGGTATTCATGCATATGCCTTTAGTTTGTTTTATTTTTGATAAAATAACGTGTCTCAACCATTCAGAAAGCTGCAAGACTTTCCATTTGCACTGAACTAGCCTATTTCCTATTTCCACGTAGATTAGCCTATAACCGACATCTGTAGCTTGTCAGATGCAAATAAATGGATGGAAATAAAATGCCCCATCACAATGCGTAATGACGCACAATGGCTGATATTGCGCTCTTAGAAGATGTGGCAAATGGAAGGAGTCAGAGTGAACGCATCTTCAGACAGCAAGAAGACTTGCTGGCAAACGAGGACACACTCTGGCGATGGTGCACTAGACGCTTTTTTGCCTCGACTTTGATGTCCGACCATTTCTTTTTTATTTCGGCCACGGTCCGAGGTTGTAAGGGCTACAGCATTTACGGCGTCTGCAACATTTTGCCACTCAAGTGCCTTTTTGGCATTAGTAATTGCCAATTACTGTGCCCTCCAAAACAACATTTTTCTCATCTTTTCCACCCCGCCAACGATAACTTGTACTTCACATTGAGTGAGGTTACGTTTTTTTAGTTTTCAAATGTGGCAAATGTGTTTGCCATGATTTCCTCTCTGTGTTTGCCATGATTTCGCAATCGATGAATATTAACTTGGGGGCGTTTCGCGGACTATTTATAGGCAACTATGGGCGTGACATGAAGCCGCAAAAGCTGCGCTACATTTAGAATTGATTGTGATTTATTAAGGGAAATCTGCGTAGGACGTGCGTGCGCACGGTTTTATAAATCTGAATATTTCTGTGCGTACGCACGTCCTATGTTTCATCCGTACGCCACTTCTGACGCAAATCCTACGCAAAGTTTTATAAATGAGGCACCAGATCACATGTTCAACTCCACACACACCAGATCACATGTTCAACTCCACACACACCAGGTCACATGATCAACTCCACACACACCAGATCACATGTTCAACTCCACACACACCAGGTCACATGATCAACTCCACACACACCAGATCACATGATCAACTCCACACACACCAGATCACATGTTCAGCTCCACACACACCAGATCACATGTTCAACTCCACACACACCAGGTCACATGATCAACTCCACACACACCAGATCACATGTTCAGCTCCACACACACCAGATCACATGATCAACTCCACACACACACCAGATCACATGTTCAGCTCCACACACACCAGATCACATGATCAACTCCACACACACCAGATCACATGTTCAACTACACACACACCAGATCACATGATCAACTCCACACACACCAGATCACATGTTCAGCTCCACACACACCAGATCACATGTTCAACTCCACACACACCAGATCACATGATCAACTCCACACACACCAGATCACATGATCAACTCCACACACACCAGATCACATGTTCAACTACACACACACCAGATCACATGTTCAACTCCACACACACCAGATCACATGTTCAACTCCACACACACCAGATCACATGATCAACTCCACACACACCAGATCACATGATCAACTCCACACACACCAGATCACATGTTCAACTACACACACACCAGATCACATGTTCAACTCCACACACACCAGATCACATGTTCAGCTCCACACACACCAGATCACATGATCAACTCCACACACACCAGATCACATGTTCAGCTCCACACACACCAGATCACATGTTCAACTCCACACACATCAGATCACATGTTCAACTCCACACACACCAGATCACATGTTCAGCTCCACACACACCAGATCACATGTTCAGCTCCACACACACCAGATCACATGTTCAGCTCCACACACACCAGATCACATGTTCAACTACACACACACCAGATCACATGTTCAGCTACACACACACCAGATCACATGTTCAACTCCACACACACCAGATCACATGTTCACCTCCACACACACCAGATCACATGTTCAGCTCCACACACACCAGATCACATGTTCAGCTCCACACACACCAGATCACATGTTCAACTCCACACACACCAGATCACATGTTCACCTCCACACACACCAGATCACAGGTGTGTTCGACATCGGCTGTGGCTGGATGCAACTGACCGGCGAGAGTAGCCGCGTGCAGGCGGGGAGGAGCTGCAAACACAGACGTGAAGTCGGACACTTTCTGCTTCCCGCAGTGACGCTCGCGCTGTGTTTGCATACTTTATCAGCTGAAGTGAAATAAATGCAATATTTGGCAATACACAGATGTTTCAGAGACATTATTGTCATGTTATACTTTATGCACTGCTTAATACAGCGTGTGTTTGTACAAGAATAAAGTTCAACATATAAGCCTACACTATCAATGAAGTGGGGTCTACGTTTTTTATCAGTTTTATTTTGATAAACATGACAATATTACACTGCGCCTACATGAAAGTAGGTTTTACTGTTATAAAAAACAGATTTGTGAGCATTAGTGGAACTGAAGGTTTTAGAATAAACACGAAACACACGTGATCGCTGTCATGCGGTGAATCTGGCCAATCGTGGAACGGCTGTGTCGTCATCAGAGTCCGTGCAGCCTCGAGCAGCTGCTTTGGAGAAACTGCACCGGCTGTAATCGCCGGCTGCTCTCGAATCGCTCTCGCGGCACTTTGTTGACATACGTCACTGTCACGTGGCGTCGGCGCTGCCTCAAGTCGGACAAAATTTCTAACCGGCATGCACTGCTTCAAGTCAGCCGCCGATCGGTCTGCGCATCGCTGGGTGAAGTCGAACAAGCCTCACATGTTCAGCTCCACACGCACCAGATCACATGTTCAACTACACACACACCAGATCACATGTTCAGCTCCACACGCACCAGATCACATGTTCAACTCCACACACACCAGATCACATGATCAACTCCACACACGCCAGATCACATGTTCAACTCCACACACACCAGATCACATGATCAGCTCCACACACACCAGATCACATGTCCAACGCCACACACACCAGATCACATGTTCAGCTCCACACACACCAGATCACATGATCAACTCCACACACACCAGATCACATGTTCAACTCCACACACACCAGATCACATGTTCAACTCCACACACACCAGATCACATGTTCAACTCCACACACACCAGATCACATGTTCAGCTCCACACACACCAGATCACATGTTCAACTCCACACACACCAGATCACATGTTCAGTTTCACACACACCAGATCACATGATCAACTCCACACACACCAGATCACATGTTCAGAGATCACATGTCTTTAGAAACCACAGATTTGAGCTTTAAACAACTACATTATCGCCTGGAAAAGTCTTTAAACTATAGCCGCGTTTCCACCGCAGGAACTTTCCCCCGGAACTAGGAACTTTGGGGGGGGAACTCGGTGTGTTTCGACCGCAGGAACCAGGGTCTAAATGAAGTTCCGGGTAAATATTTCCCCCTCCAAACGGCCCTGCTTGCGAGGTGGTACTTTTTAAAAGTTCGGGAACTTTCGGGGGTGGGCCTTGGGCGCTGAACATGCTGATTGGTTGAGCTCTCGCAGCATTTTTTTTCCACCACCATATTTACAAATCTTTTGCGAGGTGGGTTCTGCATTCAGTAAATATTTTCTTTGCAACAATGGAGTTCAACAAAAAATTTGACAGATGGACCGACGACGAGGCTCAGGCTTTATTGAGCATATAAGCGGAGGAGGACATCCAGCAGGAACTGGAAACGGCGACCCGCAATGAAAAGGTATTACGTTCCCTGAAGATATCGACTCGGTTCCAGTCACACTGGAAAACTGTGCAGAGAGAAGTTGAAGAAATTAAGACAAGATTACAAGAAATTAAAGGATCATAACAACCGGAGCGGTTCCGACCGGCGTATCAACAAGTGGTATGACCGCCTGGACGCGTTGTTGGGACACAGACCATCCTTTTCTGGTACAGCGGTAACGAAAGACTCGGCTAGTGCGTTGTTGGAAACCATCCAGGAATCCGAGTGGGTTGAAGGTAAATATATCATCTTGGTATCATCTATTAAACTCGTTGCAGTAACTTTTTTCAACGTGCTTTTCCAGGTGTAACGAGTGGCCCTGATGAATTGCAAGCAACGGAGACCAGCGTGTTTTCCCCCGCAGTCACCAGTACGTTAACCCCGTGTCTCCTGCCGAAACACACACACGCAGAGGTATAAAGCTGACAAAAATGTGTATATATTTAAAAACTGTTGTGTAATCCTTAATGGTTTTGAGTAGTTTTGTTGTTTTTAATTGTAAACTTAAATTGGTCATGATAAAAATGGCACACTGGGCATTGTTCAAGCTGGGCAAACAATTGTTCATTATTTTGTTCATTATTTGTAGTGAAAACACTTTAAATAATTAATTGATGGTTTCTATTGTTTCATGGTTGCCTTGTGTATTAATTTCCATGTGTTTCAGTGCAATTTTTCTACTTAGAGAAAAGGAAAAGGGACTGTGACTTCCTTGATGCACTGAGGGACATGGAGGATGCTAACCGGGCCGTCCTGCAGCATGGACAAGAACTGACCAATATGTGCAGCTGTTACTGGAGAGCCAGGCCGAGGAGAGATGAGGAGGCAAGAGTTGGCATTCCACCAGTCAGAAGCGGAAGAAAGCAGAGGGACTTTCAGACCGGGTTTCTGTCTGTTCTTGGACAGTTTGTCCAGTCGTTCAAGAAGTAGCCACAACGACCAGCCGCTGGAATGAAGCATTTGCACTACCACATTTGTACTTTAT
>NC_137121.1:163956-283956 GCF_949357685.1 Gobio gobio
AAGAATGATGTTTCCACCACCATGCTGCACGGTTGGGATGATGTTCTTGGGGTTGTACTCGTTCTTCTTCTTCCTCCAAACACGGCGAGTGGAGTTTAGACCAAAAAGCTCTATTTTTGTCTCATCAGACCACATGACCCTACTCCCATTCCTCCTCTGGATCATCCACATGGTCATTGGCAAACTTCAGATGTGCCTGGACATGTGCTGGCTTGAGCAGGGGGACCTTGCGTGCGCTGCAGGATTTTAATCCATGAGGGCGTAGTGTGTTACTAATGGTTTTCTTTGAGACTGTGGTCCCAGCTCTCTTCAGGTCACTGACCAGGTCCTGCCGTGTAGTTCTGGGCTGATCCCTCACCTTCCTCATGATCATTGATGCCCCACGAGGTGAGATCCTGCATGGTGCCCCAGACTGAGGGAGATTGACCGTCATCTTGAACTTCCATTTTCTAATAATTGCGCCAACAGTTGTTGCCTTCTCACCGAGCTGCTTGCCTATTGTCCTGTAGCCCATCCCAGCCTTGTGCAGGTCTACAATTTTATCCCTGATGTCCTTACACAGCTCTCTGGTCTTGGCCATTGTGGAGAGGTTGGAGTCTGTTTGATTGAGTGAGTGTGTGGACAGGTGTCCACCTTATTCAGGTAATGAGTGGAGAACAGGAGGGCTTCTTAAAGAAAAACTAACAGGTCTGTGAGAGCTGAAATTCTTACTGGTTGGTAGGTGATCAAATAAGTCATGCAATAAAACGCAAATTAATAATTTAAAAATCATACAATGTGATTTTCTGGATTTTTGTTTTAGATTCCGTCACTCACAGTTGAAGAGTACCTATGATAAAAATGACAGACCTCTACATGCTTTGTAAGTAGGAAAACCTGCAAAATCGGCAGTGTATCAAATACTTATTCTCCCCACTGTATAACTGAGCTCCCTTATTAGCACGGCATCTGTCAAATCACAGAATAATATAATTTTAATAATCAAAAAGCATGCTTTAATGGAATAAAACACTAACTGTAGCTGCACTGCGTTCTCTTCCTGCACACCTCATGTCTACTGAACATCAAATATGGATGAGGAAAGACTTGATTATGAATCATGAATCATCTTTTCAGGCAGAGCACAACCTTCGATCAGTTCACAGGTTCATCAAGCCGGTCGGAACACAAGCATGACCCTGAATCGGTCCGGCCGACCCCACTGAGAGACTCCATCACTGTGGTACTGTTCCTGAACAATCTAAACACACACACAAACCCTGGGTTCGGTGTGGCTGTTCTAACGGTGTGTAAAAAATTACCGTTTAAGGTCCTCAGATTGAGCCGACATTGAAAATGAATGGGAAAATGTAAAAACTAATTTTTAATTTAATTTGTCAAAACAAAAATCCAGTATAAACCTAAAAAAAATTCTACATTTAGGTCTGGTCCTAGACCATCAACAGTGGAATGACCTTTCACTCACACACACGCACGCATACTTGTGCAGTAAATAGGTAAAAAAAACGACCAAATATCCACAAAAACAGCATAAATGCATAGTTGAGGAGTAAATAAAAAATTATATATATATATATATATATATATATATATAAAAATAAAATTCTTATGCAATCACCCTGTAAAAGTTTGGGGTCAAAACCCTAACCCTAACTTAGGGGACGATTAGGGGTTAAGCTCATTCAGCAACAAACACATTAATATCAATATCCCTGCGGTGAAGATAACTCGCGCTGAGAGACATCAGCGCCTGACTGACAGAGTAATGTCTCCAACACTGATCGATTCAAAGTCTTGTGTGTTGGGAAGCACAGGATCGATATATGAGGATCAAACCCGAGCGTTTGAGTCAGAAACACGACATCTCTAGAACCGTCACCTCACGCGAACAGACGGCTATCAGTTACTTCAGTGCCATTTCTGGGATGAGTCTAAGAGTGATTAGGGAGTAATGATTTCCTGCCATCCCTGGATGATGTGGGATTGGTCTTACCTGCGGCGGGTCTGACCTCTGTCCAGAGCAAAAGGAGCGTTGGGAGAATAAGAGCGTTACTCAGCACGCGAGCACACACGCAGCCGAGAGTTAGCATGCGCGGATGAGTCCGGATTCACGTTCCGTTTCCATTCAATTCATTGGGAAGATTCAGTTTGTAAAGCTAAACCTGAATGATGCACCAAACTGCTTATTCCTTATGTACTGAACAGGAACAGAACGGATCTGATAGAACATCAATAGATTCTCTTCTCCTCACATGCACAGATATCAGTCGTGTTTACATGCACTCATGCACACTAAAGCACTGCAGCTGCTCGTGCGAGAGATCATACACACTAAAGCACTGCAGCTGCTCGTGCGAGAGATCATACACACTAAAGCACTGCAGCTGCTCGTGCGAGAGATCATACACACTAAAGCACTGCAGCTGCTCGTGCGAGAGATCATACACACTAAAGCACTGCAGCTGCTCGTGCGAGAGATCATACACACTAAAGCACTGCAGCTGCTCGTGCGAGAGATCAAACACACTAAAGCACTGCAGCTGCTCGTGAGAGAGATCATGCACACTTAAGCACTGCAGCTGCTCGTGCGAGAGATCATACACACTAAAGCAGTGCAGCTGCTCGTGCGAGAGATCATGCACACTAAAGCACTGCAGCTGCTCGTGCAAGAGATCATGCACACTAAAGCACTGCAGCTGCTCGTGCGAGAGATCAAGCACACTAAAGCACTGCAGCTGCTCGTGCGAGAGATCAAACACACTAAAGCACTGCAGCTGCTCGTGCGAGAGATCATACACACTAAAGCACTGCAGCTGCTCGTGCAAGAGATCAAACACACTAAAGCACTGCAGCTGCTCGTGCAAGAGATCAAACACACTAAAGCAGTGCAGCTGCTCTTGCAAGAGATCAAACACACTAAAGCAGTGCAGCTGCTCGTGCAAGAGATCATACACACTAAAGCAGTGCAGCTGCTCATGCGAGAGATCATACACACTTAAGCACTGCAGCTGCTCGTGCGAGAGATCATACACACTAAAAGCACTGCAGCTGCTCGTGCGAGAGATCATACACACTAAAGCACTGCAGCTGCTCGTGCGAGAGATCAATACACACTAAAGCACTGCAGCTGCTCGTGCGAGAGATCAATACACACTAAAGCACTGCAGCTGCTCGTGCGAGAGATCATACACACTAAAGCACTGCAGCTGCTCGTGCGAGAGATCATACACACTAAAGCACTGCAGCTGCTCGTGCGAGAGATCATACACACTAAAGCACTGCAGCTGCTCGTGCGAGAGATCATACACACTAAAGCACTGCAGCTGCTCGTGCGAGAGATCAAACACACTAAAGCAGTGCAGCTGCTCGTGCGAGAGATCATACACACTAAAGCACTGCAGCTGCTCGTGCGAGAGATCATACACACTAAAGCACTGCAGCTGCTCGTGCGAGAGATCATACACACTAAAGCACTGCAGCTGCTCGTGCGAGAGATCATACACACTAAAGCACTGCAGCTGCTCGTGCGAGAGATCATACACACTAAAGCACTGCAGCTGCTCGTGAGAGAGATCATACACACTAAAGCACTGCAGCTGCTCGTGCGAGATCATACACACTAAAGCACTGCAGCTGCTCGTGCGAGAGATCATACACACTAAAGCACTGCAGCTGCTCGTGCGAGAGATCAAACACACTAAAGCACTGCAGCTGCTCGTGCGAGAGATCATACACACTAAAGCACTGCAGCTGCTCGTGCGAGAGATCATACACACTAAAGCACTGCAGCTGCTCGTGCGAGAGATCATACACACTAAAGCACTGCAGCTGCTCGTGCGAGAGATCATACACACTAAAGCACTGCAGCTGCTCGTGCGAGAGATCATACACACTAAAGCACTGCAGCTGCTCGTGCGAGAGATCAAACACACTAAAGCACTGCAGCTGCTCGTGAGAGAGATCATGCACACTTAAGCACTGCAGCTGCTCGTGCGAGAGATCATACACACTAAAGCAGTGCAGCTGCTCGTGCGAGAGATCATGCACACTAAAGCACTGCAGCTGCTCGTGCGAGAGATCAAGCACACTAAAGCACTGCAGCTGCTCGTGCGAGAGATCAAACACACTAAAGCACTGCAGCTGCTCGTGCGAGAGATCAAACACACTAAAGCACTGCAGCTGCTCGTGCGAGAGATCATACACACTAAAGCACTGCAGCTGCTCGCGAGAGAGATCATACACACTAAAGCACTGCAGCTGCTCGTGCGAGAGATCATACACACTAAAGCACTGCAGCTGCTCGTGAGAGAGATCAAACACACTAAAGCACTGCAGCTGCTCGTGAGAGATCATACACAAAGCACTGCAGCTGCTCGTGAGAGAGATCATACACAATAAAGCACTGCAGCTGCTCGCGAGAGAGATCATACACACTAAAGCACTGCAGCTGCTCGTGAGAGAGATCATACACACTAAAGCACTGCAGCTGCTCGTGCGAGAGATCATACACACTAAAGCACTGCAGCTGCTCGTGCGAGAGATCATACACACTAAAGCACTGCAGCTGCTCGTGCGAGAGATCATACACACTAAAGCACTGCAGCTGCTCGCGAGAGAGATCATACACACTAAAGCACTGCAGCTGCTCGTGAGAGAGATCAAACACACTAAAGCACTGCAGCTGCTCGTGAGAGAGATCAAACACACTAAAGCACTGCAGCTGCTCGTGCGAGAGATCATACACAATAAAGCACTGCAGCTGCTCGTGCGAGAGATCAAACACACTAAAGCAGTGCAGCTGCTCTTGCAAGAGATCAAACACACTTAAGCACTGCAGCTACTCGTGCGAGAGACCATACACACTAAAGCACTGCAGCTGCTCGTGCAAGAGATCAAACACACTTAAGCACTGCAGCTACTCGTGCGAGAGACCATACACACTAAAGCAGTGCAGCTGCTCTTGCAAGAGATCAAACACACTAAAGCAGTGCAGCTGCTCGTGCAAGAGATCATACACACTAAAGCAGTGAAGCTGCTCATGCGAGAGATCATACACACTTAAGCACTGCAGCTGCTCGTGCGAGAGATCATACACACTAAAAGCACTGCAGCTGCTCGTGCGAGAGATCATACACACTAAAGCACTGCAGCTGCTCGTGCGAGAGATCAATACACACTAAAGCACTGCAGCTGCTCGTGCGAGAGATCATACACACTAAAGCACTGCAGCTGCTCGTGAGAGAGATCATACACAATAAAGCAGTGCAGCTGCTCGTGCGAGAGATCACACACTAAAGCACTGCAGCTGCTCGTGAGAGAGATCACACACTAAAGCACTGCAGCTGCTCGTGCGAGAGATCACACACTAAAGCACTGCAGCTGCTCGTGAGAGAGATCATACACACTAAAGCACTGCAGCTGCTCGTGCGAGAGATCATACACACTAAAGCAGTGCAGCTGCTCGTGCGAGAGATCATACACACTAAAAGCACTGCAGCTGCTCATGCGAGAGATCAAACACACTTAAGCACTGCAGCTGCTCGTGCGAGAGATCAAACACACTTAAGCACTGCAGCTGCTCGTGCGAGAGATCAAACACACTTAAGCACTGCAGCTGCTCGTGCGAGAGATCATACACACTTAAAGCACTGCAGCTGCTCTTGCGAGAGATCAAACACACTAAAGCAGTGCAGCTGCTCGTGCAAGAGATCAAACACACTTAAGCACTGCAGCTGCTCGTGCGAGAGATCATACACACTAAAGCACTGCAGCTGCTCGTGAGAGAGATCACACACACTAAAGCACTGCAGCTGCTCGTGCGAGAGATCAAACACACTAAAGCACTGCAGCTGCTCGTGCGAGAGATCATACACACTAAAGCACTGCAGCTGCTCGTGCGAGAGATCAAACACACTAATGAACTGCAGCTGCTCGTGCGAGAGATCATGCACACTAAAACAGTGCAGCTGCTCGTGCAAGAGATCAAACACACTAAAGCAGTGCAGCTGCTCGTGCGAGAGATCATACACACTAAAGCACTGCAGCTGCTCGTGCGAGAGATCAAACACACTAATGAACTGCAGCTGCTCGTGCGAGAGATCATGCACACTAAAACAGTGCAGCTGCTCGTGCGAGAGATCAAACACACTAAAGCAGTGCAGCTGCTCGTGCGAGAGATCATACACACTAAAGCACTGCAGCTGCTCGTGCGAGAGATCAAACACACTAATGAACTGCAGCTGCTCGTGCGAGAGATCATACACACTAAAGCAGTGCAGCTGCTCGTGCGAGAGATCAAACACACTAAAGCACTGCAGCTGCTCGTGCGAGAGATCATACACACTAAAGCACTGCAGCTGCTCTTGCGAGAGATCAAACACACTAAAGCAGTGCAGCTGCTCGTGCAAGAGATCAAACACACTAAAGCAGTGCAGCTGCTCGTGCGAGAGATCAAACACACTAAAGCACTGCAGCTGCTCGTGCGAGAGATCATACACACTAAAGCACTGCAGCTGCTCGTGCGAGAGATCAAACACACTAATGAACTGCAGCTGCTCGTGCGAGAGATCATGCACACTAAAGCAGTGCAGCTGCTCGTGCGAGAGATCAAACACACTAAAGCACTGCAGCTGCTCGTGCGAGAGATCATACACACTAAAGCACTGCAGCTGCTCTTGCGAGAGATCAAACACACTAAAGCAGTGCAGCTGCTCGTGCAAGAGATCAAACACACTAAAGCAGTGCAGCTGCTCGTGCGAGAGATCAAACACACTAAAGCACTGCAGCTGCTCGTGCGAGAGATCATACACACTAAAGCACTGCAGCTGCTCGTGCGAGAGATCAAACACACTAATGAACTGCAGCTGCTCGTGCGAGAGATCATGCACACTTAAGGCCTGTTCACACCGGGACTATTTTCGCGCACGTTTATCGCCGACGTTTAACGCCTCGTGACTAAACAAAGGGCGCCAATGTGAGTGTGCACACAGACGTGTAAAACGCCAGGCGTAAAATCGTCATTTTTAAAAACGCCTCGGGTTAGTTTTTTTATTTTGACGCGGCACGTTAAAAACTGGCTGCCCAATGAGATCAGCGATTTTGTTCACGGGCCTGGAGCTGCGGAAGTGACAGTAAAACACGACTTGGTGGCGCTCAAGCACAAAACGGTCTTGCTGAGCCCACATTGATACGACGAAGAAGTAGTAAGTAGACAAAGAAGAAAATGAGCTGATAATGCTGCCTGCCAGTTAGCAAAAAGTGTGTGAATGGTTTTGGCCATAGACATAATATATCTGTGGTGTTGGCAGAATGTAAATACTGTCTCTCTTCTTCTGTGTGACAAGCGAGTGTCAGAAGCGTAAAGTGCCGCAGCGCCACCTTGTGTACTGGGAGCGCTATCATCTACTGAATGTGCACGCTCACTCGCCGCATCGCCAGTGGAAATCGCTTGGGTGTGAACACTCAAGATGCGCCGGAAAACGTCACGAAAAACGCTGGCGATAAGCGCGCGCGATATTCGTCCCGGTGTGTACAGGCCTTAAAGCACTGCTCGTGCGAGTGAGAGGTTATGCACAGAGCTCAGAGCGCCATCTAGTGACACCGTCTGCAGCGGACACTGACTGGAGGGTTTTCCAGGAAACGGGAGCTGTACCTGCTAACGCTTTCTGTCCGGCTGCATGATACGCCACGATGACCTTCTTCCCGTCTCGGTCCTCAGTCTTGGTCTCCAGGCCGGGATACAGCGTCTTCACGGCTCGGTGCAGAAGAGTGCGCTTCTCCTTCGAGTCCTCCTGCACCTGAAACACAAGATCAGTTGAGAGTGCTCGTCATTCAGCCTGAGGACGAAACATTGGCCAACTCCTTCATAAATAAATCCACCACTAAAGTGATGTTCACATAAAATTTACATAATATCTTGATCAACCGATGCATACACTACATCAAGAACATGAAGCGCTGTGTTATGATTTGTGCCATGTGCGTTTCCTGACGCTTCTCACCTCAATGGCCACGTTTCCCTCCTTGTTCTTAAAGAGCTGAAGCTCGGTCAGCTGCTGCTTCTGCTCTTCTGTCAGAGTCTGACCCTCGGCCGGACTGACCTCCGGAGACGGTTCCTGCGGCACACCGAGAAAATATTCCTCAAGACAGGTCGCATGAGGGATTATTACTGCTAGACCTGTGATATGACATCATTAGACTGAACACAGCTTCAGACCTGCTGGAGGAACCTGGGGTTCAGTGCACTGCTCAATCCAACCTACGAGCACTGAAACAGAACCTGAACCAGGGCCCGTATTTATGTGCCATTTTAGTGTTAAGTGCTGAGAATTCATGAAATTTACTCCTACTTTCAAAATTAAGTATAAAAGCAAGTTATCAAATGTCTTAAAGCTAAGAATCCCTCTTACTCTCCCAGTTCTTTAAGAGCTCGAGAGGTCTCAAGTGGCTAGGAGCTTGTGATGGCACTGAGGAGACAGAGATGTGCGCAAATGTTTGACAATGAGCAGTTCATCAAACGCTATCGTTTGGGGCTTCCGGTTATGACGTGCAGCTGATAAGTCGCACGAGTTGGGCTCGCTGCTAAAATATCCACGAAAAACCCTTCAGAAAGATCAGAACTAGTATACAAACGTCTGCAAAGTATATAAAAGTTTTGCGGGACGAAATGTCACCCAAAATCACCAAATCTGGACAGCATTCGAAGCCTTCTGTGCAGATGGAGGAGGAAAACCTGGCGCCGGTTAACAAAAAGCTAGCCGAGGCACAAAGCGAACTCAACGCAGCTACAAACGATGACATCCTCAGCGCAATTCAGTCTTTAAAAGCGGACTTTACAAAACAATCCACTGACATGCTAGATGCTATAAATGGCATAAAATCTGATTTATTTTCACAATCGCAAAGAATAGGAGAGGCAGAAGAGAGAATCGCACAAACTGAAAAAAAAAAGAGGACGTCTCAGCCCTTCAACACAAAGTTAAAAAACTCGAAGAAACAAGTGCATTTCTATGGAACAAAGTACAAGACCTGGAGGACCGCGGAAGGCGTTCTAACCTGAGACTAGTTGGACTGCCCGAGAAAACAGAAGGATATAATATGTGCGCTTTCATTGAAGCCCCGCTCCCCAGGGTCCTGAACGACACGTTCAGTCACACTCCTGTCATCGAACGAGCGCATCGAGTAGGACAAGTTAACCCAAATCGCCCAGCGACGCCAAGAGCAATCGTGATGAAGTTCTTAAATTACCAGGATAAGGAGAAGGCTTTGAGAGCAGCTAGAAAATTGAAGGAATTACGCTATGAAGGTCAACGGATCAGCCTGTTCCCGGATCTATCAGCCGAGACGCGTCAGCTCCAACGGCAGTTTGATGGAGTGAAAGCCCAACTTAGAAGCATGGAAATTCGCTACGGTATGCTCTACCCAGCGCACCTGATAGTTACTCACTCCGACCAGCGCCACATCTTTAAATCAGTCTCGGAGGTGGAGGACTTCATTCGGTCATTGCGTACCACTGCTTAAACAAAGCAAGCAAGTGGAGGCTTATTAACAAGACTCAATTCCCTTGTTTATTAAGCAAATATAACGTTTTTTAGTTATTAAAATGATCGAATTTATGTGAAAACATTACCATAGTCTACCAGATTCAGAACTGGGATAACTACCTCTGCAAAATATCTTATCTGTTTAAATGTAGTTTAACATTATGTACATATGTTAGGTTAGGTTAATACGTTTGTGAATAGCGGGACCCGGGTGAATTTGAATTATACCTTTGTTCTATGGGTGGAAGTGTGATTGAGCAAGGTTCGTGGTCCACTTGTTGTTTTGTTTTTTTTGTTTTTTTTAGTTAGCGAGCCCAAAGGTGAGAATAATGATTGAGGGCTTGCAATATGTTGCTCCATATTATATGGATCAACCGTGTTTCATAACCAAAGTTGGTTATTGGGGGTATTTTCATGCTTTCCGTTTGGGGGACTGCATGGTGGGTGGTAGTGGGGGTGGGTGGATGTTGAGGAATCTTTTGTTTTTTTTTGTTTTTTTTCTCATTCTTTTTTTTCTTTTCTTCTTTTTTTATGTGGTGCTTGGACACAGCTATATACACTGTAATAAAAGATAAATATGATCCGTAATTCTGAGATAAATATATGTAGCTGGAATATAAGAGGACTAAATAATTTGGTAAAGCTTAAACAAGTATTAGGTCGATTGAAACAAATGGGACCAAATAAATTTTCTACAGGAAACTCATTTACTAAAAGAAGATATTAGCAGGGTCACGAAAAGGTGGCCAGGGCAGGTTTTTAATGCTTCTTTCACCTCTCGAGCTAGAGGAGTCATGATCCTTATACACAAGTCTGTTCCATTTCAGTTAAAACAGCAACATATTGATCCTTTAGGGAGATACATAGTTCTTAATGGTACGATTTTAACAACACAAATTAATCTAGTAAATATATACGCTCCTAATATGGATGACCCTTCCTTTTACCAGAACTTCTTTCTCACAATTTCATCATATCCTGGACATTATGTAATTGGAGGAGATTTTAATTGTGTACTAAACCCAGTCTACGACCGCTCTTCTGGAATAGATAATACCCATCAACAGTCTAAAAAAATTATCCTAAAGTATATAAGTGATCTGAATTTGGTAGAGATATGGCAGTATCTTAACCCGAGCAAAAAAGAATACTCTTGCTTCTCAAACACATACAAAACGTACTCAAGAATAGATTATTTTTTAATTTCTAATAGTCTAGTGTCCAAAGTAGGTAAATGCTGGTAGGACAGTATCTTATTGTCTGATCATGCCCCTATTACGTTTACAGTCCAAATGGAAAATCTCATATTTTCCCCTCCCAGATTTAGATTTCAAGCAAGATGGCTATTGGACCCTGATTTTGTTACATTTCTGGATAATAAAATAGACCTATATTTTCTAATTAACACAAACCAGACGAGTGCTTCAGTCAAATGGGAGAACTTCAAGGCCTATATTAGAGGGGAGATATTAAGTTATACAAGATATAAATCCAAAACGTATAATACACAATTAGAAAATCTGGAAAAACAAATTAAAGTATTAGAGCAACACCTCTTTAGCAACAACGACCCTGTAAAGCGGAAAGAACTTATTTTATTAAAAGCCCAATATAATGAATTAACTAGCAGTAAAATAGCCAAGAACTTAATGTGGCTAAAACAATCATATTACGATCAGGGAGAAAAACCTGGAAAATTGCTTGCATAGAGAATTAAGAAAATACAAACAGACAGAGCCATTAATTCATTAACTTTACAAAATGGGGCAAAGATTGTAGATCCATTGGAAATAAATAATATTTTCAAATTGTATTATGAAAATCTGTACAAAACTGAATACACCAATGATTTAGAAGGGCAAGACCGCTTTCTTGATAAACTTGATTTTCCCAAATTATCTGAGGGGTCGAAAAGTAATTTAGACATAAATCTAAGCCTAGAAGAGCTTTTAGAGGCATTACAGGGCATGAATAGTGGAAAAGCCCCTGGACCTGATGGCCTCCCAATAGTAATTTATAAAACTTTTGCAGGGAAACTTCTACCACACTTGCTTGAAATGTTCAATGAGTCATTTGAAAAGGGAATACTGCCTCCTTCATTAAGATCAGCACTAATTACTCTTATATTAAAGCCAGGCAAACCTGCCAATGAAAAATCTTCTTATAGGCCCATATCTTTAATGGCTTACGATACAAAAATTCTTTGTAAGGTCCTTGCTAAGAGAATTGAAATGCATATACCGAACCTTATTATGAATGATCAAAATGGGTTTGTGCTTGGAAGACAAGCCTTCCATAACATTCGTAGAGTCTTAAATATAATATATAAAAAACAAAATGCCAAGGACCATGCAATCCTGTCGTTGGATGCAGAAAAAGCCTTCGACAGGATTGAATGGGGATACCTTTTCGAGGTACTTAAGAGATTTGGGCTGGGTGATGGGTATATTAAATGGATTAGATTACTTTCTAATGATCCACAGGCAGAAATAATTACAAATAGCCAAATTTCAAAACCTTTTAATTTAAGTAGAGGTACTCGCCAGGGGTGTCCACTGTCTCCTCTGTTATTTTTATTTGCAGTAGAACCGCTTGCAATGACAATTCGGACTAGTCCTGAAATGAAAGGCATAACAATAGGTGAGAGGGAAAACCGCTTATCTCTGTTTGCAGATGATATTGTGGCATTTCTTACAAATCTAGACCCTTCTATTCAAGCACTCAATAATATATTAACAGCTTTTGGAGAATTTTCAGGTTACAAAATTAATAATAATAAAAGTGCATTGCTATTATTGAATGAGGATGAAAGGAGAAACTCTCTGACCTGTAGGCAATTCACCAGCTCTCCCGAAGGCTTTACATATTTAGGAATTAAGATAACCCCAAATTGAATGGAAATTATTCAGATTAATTACGACCCAATAGTAAAGAAAGTCACTGACTCGCTCGAGAGGTGGAACGCATTGCCAATTTCTATTATTGGACGTATAAGTATCATAAAAATGTCAATTCTACCTACATTTTTATACCTTTACCAGTCAATTCCTCTACCCCTTCCAGCTTCCTTCTTTTCTACACTCAAGAAAACATTCACAAGATTTATATGGAATAACAAGCGCCCTCGGCTACGTCTGTCCTTACTCTATCTACCATACGAACGAGGAGGGCTTAAAGTACCAAATATTAAGCTTTACTATTGGGCAGCACAGCTTTGTTCTGCTATGTACTACTTTATAGATACAGACCATGCAGCATGGATAGATATAGAAAAAAATGGAATAATAATTCCATTACAGATGTATCTTTACTCTTCTTCAATTAAAATGCTCAAAAAAACTACGCACAATCCTTTCCTTAGGAATACCATTTCTGTATTGTATGACACACATAATTTCTTAGATGAAGCAATTACATTATCAGGTCTGTCACCAATCTGGGGTAATACAAATTTTGTGCCTGGAAGAAGTGACAAGGGATTTAAAAATTGGATGTATAAGGGAGTAAGCCAAGTAAAAGATTTATATGAGGGAGGTATAATGATGCCATTTCAACAACTGATGAGAAAACATGATATCCCTCAGAAACATTTTTTCAAGTATTTACAAATAAGAAGTTTTATATATTCTGAAACCAAAACTTATTCAGAACCCCTTTTGTCAACTATTGAAAATCACACTTTAAAACATTTAAGGGAAAAGGGCAATCTGTCATTCTTTTACAATATACTTTTAGAGGGATCAAAAGAGAATTCATTATCTTATTTAACAGCATGGAAGAATGATCTTCAAGAAGACATACAGGGAGTGCAGAATTATTAGGCACGTTGATTTTCTGATCATATTTTTTTTCCAGGCACATTTGACCAATTCCAAACCACAGTAATCCTAATAACTACTATTGATTTAGTATTTAATAATGTATAAGTGATATATAATTGTTCATGAAGGCTGGAAATGAAAATCACCTTATATTCAGGTGTGCAGAATTATTATGCATGTTTTCTTTTACAGATAAATTGAGACAAAAAAGAGATTTAACTCAGACTGAAAAGTCAAAAAGTATTAAATGCCCATGAGAAGGATGCAATACTAATGTAATACTAGACATTGCAGTTAAGGCGTGACCATTGGACAGTGAAATGCTCGTTGGGTCAGCAGGATCTGACAAAAACAGGTGGTGAAGAAAAGACACCTGTTAACTGCAAAAGCATTAAGAATTAATGTGAAGAATTAAGGGTGAAACCATCAGGAACCCTTTAGTCTCCAGCGCCACCATTTTCCAGAGCTGAACCTACCTGGAGTCTCCAGAAGTGCAAGGTGTCAGGATCTCAGAGACTTCAGTTAGGTAAAGAATCCTAAAAAATGACCCCCACTAGATAAGAATCACAAGCTGAAGTGTTGTAAAATACATGAAGAAGGTTTTTTTATAGGCTTTATGGACAGATAGGTTGAGAATGACTCTTGAAGGACCAGCACCACATCCTCTAGTACCACTGTTTGAAGAATTCATCTTCCAGAATCTGGCAGTACGTTTTGGCAGTTCATTTTTAGTCCATCTCTGCAAAACGGACTTCAGGATGGACTAAAATGAACTCCCAAAACGTACTGCCAGATTCTGGAAGATGAATTCTTCAAACAGTGGTACTAGAGGATGTGGTGCTGGTCCTTCAAGAGTCATTCTCAACCTATAAAACCTATAAAGCCTATAAAAAAGCAGGCTTCATGTATTTTACAACACTTCAGCTTATGATTCTTATCTAGTGGGGGTCATTTTTTAGGATTCTTTACCTAACTGAAGTCTCTGAGATCCTGACACCTTCACTTCTGGAGACTCCAGGTTAAGGTTGCAGCTCTGGAAAATGGTGGCGCTGGAGACTAAAGGGTTCCTGATGGTTTCACCCTTAATTCTTCACCTTAATTCTTAATTCTTTTGCAGTTAACAGGTGTCTTTTCTCCGCCACATGTTTTTGTCTGACCCTGCTAACCCAACGAGCATTTCACTGTCCAATGGTCACGCCTTAACTGCAATGTCTAGTATTGCATTAGTATTGCATCCTTCTCATGGGCATTTAATACTTTTTGACTTTTCAGTCTGAGTTAAATCTCTTTTTTGGCTCAATTTATCTGTAAAAGAAAACATGCCTAATAATTCTGCACACCTGAATATAAGGTGATTTTCATTTCCAGCCTTCATGAACAATTATATATCACTTATACATTATTAAATACTAAATCAATAGTAGTTATTAGGATTACTGTGGTTTGGAATTGGTCAAATGTGCCTGGAAAAAAAATATGATCAGAAAATCAACGTGCCTAATAATTCTGCACTCCCTGTATCTAAAGAAGAGTGGATGGAATCTTGTTTGTTTGCCCAAAATCACAGTGTCAATACTGGGGTTAAATTGCTGCAATATAAATGGCTTATGCGGACCTACATTACCCCAGTCAAATTGCATAAATTTAATCCAAATATTCCTGAGAGCTGTTTAAAATGCAAATAAGAAATTGGTACCCTTTATCATTGTATATGGGAGTGTAATGAGATTCAAAGATTTTGGAAGAAGATAGTTTTCTTGATTGGTAAATTGACTGAAGAAAATATTTCATATATACCCAGTGAATTTGGAGATGAATGCAAGAAAGCGCAAACTGGTTGATTTTAGTTTGCTCCAGGCAAAGCGCGCTATTGCTTTAAAATGGAAGGAGACCCAAGGACCCTCGTCTAACCAATGGTTTAAAGAAATGACCAGTAACCTTGCTATGGAAAAACTGACTTACGTAGCTAAAGGGAAACTAAAAGACTTTTACAAAATTTGGACCCTTTTTTGCACTATTGTAACCAAGTAGACCAGACAATATGGGATGATTAAACTATATCCATCTCTTGTGTTTTGGACATGCCCAGTGTGTAATGCAGTTCCTGTATTCCAGCAAAATAACTAAATACTCCTGTTAAAGTAGTGAAGTTAAACTACACAATGAAAGGCTGTGAAATGTGATGTATCAAAATGTATGTCTCATTTGTTTAATTTTATGTTTTAGTTTTGTTCTAAATGTCATGTAATGTTTATTTATTTATTTCAATATTTCTTTTTTTGTGTGTTTTTTGTTTGTTTTTTTCTTTTTTCTTTCATTAATATTTATTCATTTATTTATTGTTCTAATCTTCAAACAAATGCCAATAAATATATTTTGAGAAAAAAAAACGGAAAAAAAAACGCTATAGTTTGGACAGAGCAGGCCTCATCTTTGTCAGCGCTGGATAATGTTGGGCTGAACTTGCCTTTTATAATGTTTCCGCTGTTCGACTAATTCAGCAAGCAGTAGCGATCGCTTCTTCCTCCACCAGTTCGGTTTTCTTTTGGAATCCATGGTGGCTGATTATATCCAAAAATCTAGGCCATATATAGGCAGGTCAGTTAACAGCACACCAGTTTAAAAAATGCAATTAGGAAATGGTGGAAAACGTGTTTATCTTTCATTTCAAATGTGTATATTATAATGTATTCTCATGAAAATGATTTATTGTCAAATGTGTGTTGAATGTTTACTGAGAATATTCTTAAATAAGGACATCTATTCAGTGATTGGTTCATGCCTATGACATCATCCATAATCCTGTTTGTGGCACAGCAAAGTGTTGTAAATCAACTCTAAGACCGACACTTAAGATTTAGTCCTACACTTCACTTAAAGTATGACTGAGATGCTTGATAACTAACTTTTAAGCGCAGCTTTGAGCCAAGAATTTTTTTACTCTTAAGTCAATTCTTAGCAGTTTTCTTGTGAGTAGTTCTCAGAAGCTTGATAAAGACGGGCCCTGAACCTGAAGCAGAACCTGGAGCTGAAGTTCAGTCTAGATCTCATGGTTGGACAAGACACAACACACAGACTGGATTTAGCCATTTAAATCTAAAGGCTAAACTGCTCCATTAAAACAAGTTTTTTCTCAAGTCATCTTTACAGGGTTAAAAACATAATCTGAATGACCTGATAAGTGTGAGTGACCCAGAATCTCACCTCGGCATCCGCGGGAACGGTCAGATCATCCAAACCAACGATCTTCCCTTCTCTATTGATCTCATGGACCACAAAGTCTGAGTACCTGATTAAAAACATGAGGTTAGATAAACACTGGGCCCTGCTGTCACACACACTGGCAGAAACACACACACCTCTCTTTGAGGATGCCAGAGAAGCCCTTGTGCTCGCTGATGAACTTGAGAATGCCCACGTCTGCCTCACTGAGGCCATGCTTCATCATGTCAGCAAAACTCTCCTCCTCCTCCGGCTCCTCTTCCTCGTCCAGCTGCTCTTCCTCTTCCTCATCCTCTCCCTCCACTCGGACCCTCTTGGCGGCCGGATCCGGATCCGCATCAGGGAAGGATCGCTTCTCTCCGGTCAGAACGGGAACCGAGACCGGTGTTGATTCAGGCTCGTCCATCGGCCCAGAGCTGAGAAGAGCAGCAGTGAGGACAGAAGTCAGGCAGAGAGACAGGCACGGCTGCTGAATATTAGATCCCTTTCCCCAAAAGCGCTTATTGTTAATGATATGATCACAGATAATAATCTAGATGTGCTGTGTTTGACAGAAACCTGGCTAAAACCTGACGACTACATTACCTTAAAGGTGAACTATGTAGGATTTTTGCAGTAAAACATCCAGAAACCACTAGGCCAGTGTTATATATTTTGTTCAGTTGAGTACTTAGAATATCCCAAATGTTTTCAACTATTTGTAAATCGTGAGAAAATTGCTATTTTAACCAAGGAACCGGGACGTGTGAGCTATGCGTGTGAGGGAGTCGCCTGTCGATTGCGTCATATCTGCGTCACCCTCGGTCTCCGGGTTTATTCAGTGAAACACTTTACTCTCACTGCAGTGTGAACAAGTGTCATAGCAGCCGCCGAGCGAACGTCATAACTTCCTTTTCAACACACTCAGATATATCTAATACGATAAACAGAGCTGTGTTACCTCACACTCAGCACTGGAGAAGAGGAAGTGGCGCCGGCAACCGTGTCATAATAAAAGTCCCGCCAGCGACTATGCCATAATAACAGTCCCGCTCTTCAATCGCTCCTGCGGCCTTGCTCAGCTCCACAACACTCGCTCCTGCTCTGCTTCACTACAGTAATGTTAATAATCGCATCCATCAACATGATTTCTGCCCGAGTCCTATCCTGACTGTTTCCCACCGGCTGTGAGGTGAAGACCACATGTCTCGAGATTCTGCGCTCAAACGTGGCGTCATCAAACTACGCCTTTGTTTTGAACAGGCGACCTCTAGTGGACGGAAAAGTTACATAGTGTAGCTTTAAATGAGTCCACCCCCCAAGATTATTGTTATAAACATGAGCCGCGTCTGAAAGGTAAAGGGGGAGGGGTTGCTGTAATTTATAATAATATCTTCAGTATTACTCAGAAGTCTAGTTTCAAATATAATTCCTTCAAAGTTTTGGTGCTTTATGTAACGCTATGTAGTGTAGATGATAAAACCCGTTCAACATTTGTGTTAGCTACTGTATACAGGCCACCAGGGCATAATACAGACTTTATCAAAGAATTTGCTGATTTTCTATCAGAGTTAGTACTGGCCGTAGATAAAGTACTAATTGTTGGTGATTTTAATATCCATGTAGACAACGGAAAAGACGTATTGGGATTAGCATTTAAAGACACACTAAACTCTATTGGAGTTAGGCAACACGTGTCAGGAGCCACTCATCGCCATAATCATACTTTAGACCTAATATTGTCACATGGAATAAATGTTGATACCGTTGAAATTCTGCAGCAGAGCGATGACATCTCAGATCATTACCTAGTATCATGTATACTTAATTTAGCTAAGGTTGCAAAGCCATCCCCTTGCTTCAAAAATGGCAGGACAATCACTGCCGCTACTAAAGATTGCTTTTTAAATAATCTCCCTCATCAGTATCATCTGCTCAGCATCCCAGATAGTATAGAAGAACTCGATGCTGCAACAGAAACTATTGACTCTCTCTTTTCCAGCACTTTAGACACAGTTGCTCCTCTGCGCTTAAAGAAGATTAAAGAAAATAGTCCAACGCCGTGGTACAACCAGCACACACACACACACACACACACATATGAAGTAAACCACTGACAGACACACACACACACACATATGAAGTAAACCACTGACACACACTCACACACACACACACACACACACACACACACACACACACACACACACACACACACACACACACACACACACACAGATGAAGTAAACCACTGACACACACAAACAAACTCTCTCTCTCTCTCACACACACACACACACACACACACACATGTCTGGTGCGCTATCCTTCTGGGGACTCACCATAGGCGTAATGGTTTTTATACTGTACAAACCGTATTTTCTATCCCCCTACACTGACCCTGCCCCTAACCCTCACAGGAGACATTCTGCATTTTTACATTTTCATAAAAACTCATTCTGAATGATTTATAAGCTTTTGTACCCATGAGGACCTCAATTTAGGACACGAGTCCCCATGAGTCTGTCTACAGTCAGGCTGAAGTCCCCACCAGGCTAGAAAAACATGCCCCCCCACACACACACACGCTCATACTCACACACACACACACACACACACACACACACACACACACACACACACACACACACACACACACACACACACACACACACACACACACACACACACACACACACACACAAGTATTCTTATATTCTGGATGATTAAAGTAAACATATCAATCCGCTTTAATACTACACATTTACTCACCTCTTATTAGCGGCGCGGTGTGAGTGACAGCTGAGCTTTAACACAGATCTGAGAACAGAGAGCAGAGGTCAAACACGATCACACTCACCGAACACCGCGTCTGAACAGAACCGGACGATCTAACCGAGTGAACACGAGACGAACCGACGCCAAACAGCCACACATGCGTTTCATCTGCCTCGCTCATACCCCGGAAACGAATACTCCGCGAAGCCCCGCCCCTTGACGTATGTCATTGGCTTATAGCGGTGCCAATCATGCCACACTGTAAATCTGATTACACGGTTAGGTGTAACAGCGCCAGAAATACATTTATAGCGTTATTAGTATTCGAACACAGCATTATTACTATTAATATATCATCAGAAGCAACAACAACACACAAACAATAATATTTTTTTTTTTCATTTTTATATAAAATAAACACACATTTAATATACACTCCATAATGCATTTGAATTACCAATATACACTCACCTAAAGGATTATTAGGAACACACACTAATACTGTGTTTGACCCCCTTTGGCCTTCAGAACTGCCTTAATTCTACGTGGCATTGACTCAACAAGGTGCTGAAAGCATTCTTTAGAAATGTTGGCCCATATTGATAGGAGAGCATCTGCAGTTGATGGAGATTTGTGGGATGCACATCCAGGGCACGAAGCTCCCGTTCCACCACATCCCAAAGATGCTCTATTGGGTTGAGATCTGGAGACTGTGGGGCCATTTTAGTCCAGTGAACTCATTGTCATGTTCAAGAAACCAGTTTGAAATGATTGGAGCTTTGTGACGGTGCATTATCCTGCTGGAAGTAGCCATCAGAGGATGGGGACATGGTGCTCATAAAGGGATGGACATGGGCAGAAACAATGCTCAGGTAGGCCGTGGCATTTAAACCATGCCCAATTGGCACTAAGGGGCCTAAAGTGTGCCAAGAAAACATCCCCCACACCATTACACCACCACCACCAGCCTGCACAGTGGGAACAAGGCATGATGGATCCATGTTCTCATTCTGTTTACGCCAAATTCTGACTCTACCATCTGAATGTCTCAACAGAAATCCAGACTCATCAGACCAGGCAACATTTTTCCAGTCTTCAACTGTCCAATTTTGGTGAGCTTGTGCAAATTGTCGCCTCTTTTTCCTATTTGTAGTGGAGATTAGTGGTACCCGGTGGGGTCTTCTGCTGTTGTAGCCCATCCGCCTCAAGGTTGTGTGTGTTGTAACGAGTGGTTATTTCAGTCAAAGTTGCTCTTCTATCAGCTTGAATCAGTCGGCCCATGACCTCTGACCTCTAGCATCAACAAGGCATTTTCTCCCACAGGACTGCCGCATACTGGATGTTTTTCCCTTTTCACACCATTCTTTGTAAACCCTAGAAATGGTTGTGCGTGAAAATCCCAGTAACTGAGCAGATTGTGAAATACTCAGACCGGCCCGTCTGGCACCAACAACCATGTCACGCTCAAAATTGCTTAAATCCCCTTTCTTTCCCATTCCGACATTCAGTGTGGAGTTCAGGAGATTGTCTTGACCAGGACCACACCCCTAAATGCACTGAAGCAACTGCCATGTGATTGGTTGATTAGATAATTGTATTAATGAGAAATTGAACAGGTGTTCCTAATAATCCTTTAGGTGAGTGTATATATGTGTGTGTGTGTGTTTTCGTTAACGCCCACATGCTAACGTCTTCCTTTCATCCAATCAGTGAATCCCGCTACGCGATGCATCATTAATATTCATGAGCCAGATTTCCCGTGCGTGGACGAGGCTGAATCCAGCTTCTTATTCGCAGCTTCTTATTGACGCTATCCGGTCCACCTTAAAAGACGCGAGGCTTCCGCGTCTTTGGTTTCTTATTGATGCTCAACTTAGCCCTCTATGGCATGACTTTTTATTTTTTTGGGAAAAAAATATTTCACCCCATTTTTTGGGAGCTTGGGGGTCCCTGATAATATATCCATCATAAAAAGTGTCGCCCCCCCCCACCCCTGAACCAGATATTGGTTTGTTGCCTCAGGGCAACACTGTGCCATAAGGGTACTAAAACTCCAAGGTTTTCTACACAGATTTTCAATAGGGAAAACAAGCAATATGTGCATTAGATAAAATTATATTTTGAAAAACATCAAACAATACAAAAACACTACTACTAATTACAACTAACACCTCATGTATTATATTCATACACCAATCAGGCATAACATTATGACCAGGGGCCTCATTTATAAACGTTGCGTACGCACAAAAGAAGGCGTACGCCGCTCTCTACGCAATAATTGGTATTTATAAAAAGCAAACTTGACGGGAAAATGTGCGGTCCTTCACGCAAGCTCTGACCCAGGCGTACGCACAAAAACGGGTGAAATGAGAAATGGCGACACCGTCGGCAGATGGAAGAAACACGTGAAAGTGTGTGAAACTCTCATAAATAACATGAAGACTTCACAAAGCAAGTCTTACAATTAACAGCCTACACGAACACCCGTTTGATCGATCTGCAGTGTAAAACAAACAAAACCAAACGAAAATTACAACAGAAATGCAAATTAACACATGTTTGCAAAAAGAAAAGTGAAATATGTTCTGCAATAATATTGGCATGTTATGCAATTCATCCTCATAAATAATATGGTAAACAGAACAAAATAATGTGCAAAACTGATAGGCTATTCTCGTCAATGTGTCCGTCTGGCGGAGCAGATATAGATTCAAATAGGAAGACAGACAGATAGATAGATAGATAATTAGGGAGATATATAGATAAATAGATAGATTGATGTAGGCTATTCATTGTCCACTGGGGAAAGTTGTTTTCATAGTAAAAATTTCTTCATCAGCTACGGAATCATGCATTCATGCATATGCCTTTAGTTTGTTTTATTTTTGATAAAATAACGTATAACGTATGTCTCAACCATTCAGAAAGCTGCAAGACTTTCCATTTGCACTGAACTAGCCTATTTCCTATTTCCACGTAGATTAGCCTATAACCGACATCTGTAGCTTGTCAGATGCAATTAAATGGATGGAAATAAAATGCCCCATCACAATGCGTAATGACGCACAATGGCTGATATTGCGCTCTTAGAAGATGTCGCAAATGGAAGGAGTCGGAGTGAACGCATCTTCAGACAGCAAGAAGACTTGCTGGCAAACGAGGACACACTCTGGCGATGGTGCACTAGACGCTTTTTTGCCTCGACTTTGATGTCCGACCATTTCTTTTTTATTTCGGCCACGGTCCAAGGTTGTGAGGGCTACAGCATTTACGGCGTCTGCAACCTTTTGCCACTCAAGTGCCTTTTTGGCATTAGTAATTGCCAATTACTGTGCCCTCCAAAACAACATTTTTCTCATCTTTTCCACCCCGCCAACGATAACTTGTACTTCACATTGAGTGAGGTTACGTTTTTTTGATTTCATCTCTGTGTTTGCCATGATTTCGCAATCGATGAATATTAACTTGGGGGCGTTTCGCGGACTATTAATAGGCAACTATGGGCGTGACATGAAGCCGCAAAAGCTGCGCTACATTTAGAATTTATTGTGATTTATTAAGGGAAAACTGCGTAGGATGTGCGTGCGCACGGTTTTATAAATCTGAATATTTCTGTGCGTACGCACGTCCTATAATTCATCCGTACGCCACTTCTGACGCAAATCCTACGCAAAGTTTTATAAATGAGGCCCCAGGTGAAGTGAATAACACTGATGATCTCTTCATCACGGCTCCTGTTAGTGGGTGGGATATATTGGGCAGCAAGTGAACATTTTGTCCTCAAAGTTGATGTGTTAGAAGCAGGAAAAATGGGCAAGCGTAAGAATTTGAGCGAGTTTGACAAGGGCAAAAATGTGAGGGCTAGATGACTGGGTCAGAACATCTCTAAAACTGCAGCTCTTGTGGGCTGTTCCCGGTCTGCAGTGGTCAGTCTCTATCAAAAGTGCTCAAGGAAGGAACAGTGGTGAACCAGCAACAGGGTCATGGGCGGCCGAGGCTCATTGAGACCCGTCAGGGTGCCCATGCTGACCCCTGTCCACCGCCAAAAGCACTAACAGTGGCACGTGAGCATCAGAGCTGGACCACGGAGCAATGGAAGAAGGTGGTCTGGTCTGATGATCACGTGTTCTTCTACATCACGTGGATGGCCGGGTGCGTGTGCGTCGCTTACCTGGGGAACACATGGCACCAGGTGCACTATGGGAAGAAGGCGTGGCGGCGGAGGCAGTGATGCTTTGGGCAATGTTCTGCTGGGAAACCTTGGGTCCTCCATCCATGTGGATGTAACTTGTATATGCACCACCTACCTAAGCATTGTTGCAGTACATGTACACCCTTTCATGGAAACGGTATTCCCTGGTGGCTGCGGCCTCTTTAACTCTTTCACACTTCCACAAAGCACAAATGCTTCAGGAATGTTTTGAGGAGCACAACGAGTTTGATGTGTTGACTTGGCCTCCAAATTCCCCAGATCTCAATCCAATCGAGCATCTGTGGGATGAGCTGAACAAACAAGTCTAATCCATGGAGGCCCCACCTCACAACTTACAGGACTTAAAGGATCTGCTGCTAACATCTTAGTGCCAGATACCACAGCACACCTTCAGGGGTCTAGTGGAGTCCGTGCCTCGATGGCTCAGGGCTGTTTTGGCAGCAAAAGGGGGACCAACACAATATTAGGGAGGTGGTCATAATATTATGCCTGATCGGTGTTAATAATAATAATAAAAAACATAAATGATACTCATAATGCACATTCTTTGAGTTTTCTGAACGTGTAAAAACAAACTTCCCAGGAAGACTTGAATGCACCATATGGTTCTAACACTATGATATTGCCTGAACAAAAGTGGTCTAACTGCATAGTGTTGCCCTGAGGCAACAAACAAAAAAAACACAGTTTAGTATATAAATAAAAACAAAATATATATTTAAACAATCAAACATACTTTTTTACATGCTGATGCACATGCATATATTTTTTTTAATAAATGTATTTCAATTTAAACATGTTAAAAAGTGATATTTATCCAACCAATTGATGGCACTGTGTCCCATGTGGCTTTGCTTCATGAAAGGACTGCTCCACCCCCAAACAAAAAGTCACACCCACTTCAGACCCTAATTTCATTGAACAGACATGTCAGGTGATATTATGTATTTAGAAAAAAAAGTTAAAAAAAGTTAAAGGGGCGGTGTGAGGTCCAAAAAGATGGTTTGTTGCCTGAGGGCAACACTATGCCATAGAGGGTTAGGGACCTAACGGTTTTTCTCTTTTTCAAGCTTTTTGAGGGATTGTGTTACTTTTGTGTCCATTTTCAGAATAAAAGAATAATATATTGGCGAAGATTGACTGCAAAAATATTAAGGCACATACAATATAATTACAGTGTGTACAATTATTGTCACAGATGCATCAGCGTCAGACCTCTACACTCCGCCCATCCGCTCCGCTTCACCCGAGTTCTGATTCATCGCACCTGTGTTCATCACCTGTCCCTAATTCCCCATCACTGCACTTCCTGTTATAAGCACCTTCAGTTCCTACAGTCATTGTCAGGTCTCGTCGATACTACATCGCCATACTGACTCACTCACTCGATCCTTACCTTCAGAAGACTTACCTGTGTTCCTTCATCCGACGATCCTTCCTCAACCAGCCAGCCTTCTTCAGATCACCAGCCTTGAACTTTCACCATCCCGACTTCCATCCTGCATCAGATAAGAGACTCATTCAGAACACTTCATCAGTTACCGCTCCAGTTTATCTCATCACTTCTTCCTGTCTGCCGTGACCATTATATGTTTGTGTTAAATAAATATCCTTTCAACTTACCTGTTTGTGTCATTCAGCAACCCTGACAGAAGACCTGACCAAACATGCACGAACCATCTGGTCACGGCGACGGAGAAGCTTCCACGCCGATCTTCACCACTGGATCCTCACCTGTCACTTCATCAACCGCCATCAATTCTTCTTCGTCTGCCTCTGTCAGTCCCATGGCCCGGCCAGCGCCCTTCTCTGGCGAGGAGGGGGAGTGCAGCGGATTTCTCCTGCAGTGCGAGCTGTTCATGGAGATGAACGCATCACAATTCGCCTCCGAGAGATCTAAGGTAGCTTTCTTCATTTCCCTTCTCACTGGAAGAGCATTGCTTTGGGCACAATCGCTTTGGGAAGCGAAAGGAGCTGTGACTGAGACCCTGAACAACTTTATTAGTCACTTCCGGGTTGTATTTTCTCCAGTCGCTAATGCTTTATCAGTTCATGATCAATTATTTCATCTACGACAAGGCAAGTCATCTGTTTCTTCATATGCCCTTCAGTTTCGAACCCTAGCAGCCTCTAGTGGATGGAATGAGCCGGCTTTAATCACCGCCTACCGGCAAGGGTTAGATCATGAGATCCGGTTACAACTCACCATTCATGATGATGCCATTGGTTTGGAAAGTCTCATTCAGCGTTCCATCAGAGTGGACCAACGCCGCACTGCCTGTCTGCTCGCTCAACCTGCACTGCCTCCTCCTCGTCCTTCCACCACAGTCAACCCTCTAACACCAGAACCCATGGACATCAGTTCTGCACATTTATCAGCAGTTGAACGCCAGAGACGTATCTCTAACAACCTGTGTCTATACTGTGGATCCGCGGGCCACCTGCTAGTCTCTTGTCCAGTTCGTCCCCCACGACCGGCGGTGAGTACAGTACATCTTCCATCACCCATTTCTCAACTGAAATACACTACTGTTCAGATCTCACATCGTCAGCACTCTCTTCCAGCACAAGCGCTAATCGACTCTGGGTCCGCTGGTAACTTTATCTCCCGTTCCACTCTTCAAAAGCTACAAGTCCACCATGAATCCATCCCGCAGTCTCTTCAAGTGCATTCCATCCTCGGCAGACCGCTCGGTCGTGGGAGGATATGTCACCGCAGCCCCTCTGTAACAATGAAAGTTGGTTGTCTTCATCAAGAGGAATTGTCTTTTCTGGTGTTGGAGGGTTCTACGGCAGATATCATCCTGGGACGCCCGTGGTTGGAACTTCATTCTCCAGATATCAACTGGTCTACGGGAGAGGTTCGTCAATGGGGAAGTAACTGCTTTTCACGCTGTTTATCTCAGGTTAAAAGGGTGTCTCACCATCACTCATTACCCGTCCAAAAGATTTCCATGTGTACTACCTCCATTGAAAGCCCAGCTATTAACGACCATCATGAGATTCCTCACAGTTACCGGGCGTTCCAGGATGTCTTCGATAAGCAGCTGGCCACGAAACTTCCACCACATCGGCCATGGGACTGTGCGATTGACCTACTGCCTGGGGCGGTCCTACCGCGTGGTAAAATCTACCCACTGTCCATCCCAGAACAGAAGGCCATGGAGGAGTACATCGAGGAGGCACTTCACCAAGGATACATCCGACCTTCTACTTCCCCTGCTGCTTCAAGCTTCTTTTTCGTCGGTAAGAAGGACGGAGGCTTGCGCCCCTGTATAGATTACCGGACCCTCAATAATTCCACCGTCAAGTATAGGTATCCTCTTCCTCTGGTCCCAGCCGCCTTGGAACAGCTTCGATCTCCGTAGTGCTTATAATTTAATTAGAATTAGAAAGGGAGATGAGTGGAAGACCGGATTCATCACTCCTGCAGGCCACTATGAGTACCGCGTCATGCCCTTCGGGCTGTCCAATGCTCCAGCGGTCTTCCAGGGGTTTATGAATGAGATATTTAAAGATTATCTGAACCAGTTCGTTATAATCTACATCGATGATGTCCTTATATATTCTACCAGCCTGTCTGAGCACCGCCTTCATGTCAAGTCAGTTCTCCAACGTCTTCGGGATCATCAGCTGTATCTAAAACTTGAGAAATGTGAGTTCCATCAAGAAACCCTCCACTTCCTAGGGTATGTGATCACTCCTCAGGGAGTCACCATGGACCAGAGGAAGGTGGATGCCGTTGCCAACTGGCCATTACCCATCACCATCAAAGAGCTGCAACGATTCCTGGGCTTCGCAAACTTCTACCGTAGATTCATTCAAGGTTACAGTCAAATCAGTGCTCCTATCACCTCACTCCTGAAAAAAGGGGCCAAGTCTCTGTCCTGGACCTCTGAAGCCACCCAAGCGTTTGATGTGTTGAAGCAATCATTCAGTTCCGCTCCTACCCTTGTGCATCCCAATCCAGATCTTCCTTTCACCGTCGAAGTGGATGCGTCCAACACTGGGGTAGGAGCGATCCTCTCTCAACAGCAGGGGAAGCCTCCTCGACTCCATCCATGTGCCTTCTTCTCCAAGAAGATGTCCCCGGCGGAGCAGAATTATGATATCGGCAACCGGGAACTGCTGGCTATCAAGCTAGCTCTGGAGGAATGGAGACACTGGCTGGAGGGAGCGAAACATCCCTTTATAGTCATCACAGACCACCGTAATCTGGAATACCTTCGAGAGGCCAAAAGACTCAACACTCGTCAAGCTCGCTGGTCCCTTTTCTTTACAAGATTCAACTTCAAGGTAACATACCGTCCAGGGGACAAAAATGTCAAGGCTGATTCACTATCTGGTATACATCAACCCGATACCTTCACTCCAGAACCAGAACCTGTCCTCCCTCCAGCCTTGATTGTTAGTCCCATCCAGTGGGGTATAGATGACCATATAGCCGACGCCACCCGTACCGAACCTGCTCCGCCGGGAGGGCCAGTGGGACGGACTTATGTTCCCACGCGTCTACGTCCGTCCCTCATGGACTCGGTCCATACTTCGCTGGGCTCTGGACACCCAGGCAGTCAACAGACCCTCTCGCTCCTTCAACGTCGGTACTGGTGGCCCAGTATGAGCCAGGATGTGTCCCAGTACGTTAAGGGCTGCTCAGTCTGTGCCATGGCCAAGGTCCCTCGTCGGCTCCCAGAAGGTAAATTAGTACCCTTGCCTATTCCAACCAGGCCGTGGTCCCATCTGGGGATAGACTTTGTTACCGATCTCCCTTCTTCTCAATCTCAAACATGTATACTGGTGGTTGTTGACCGTTTCTCGAAGGCCTGTAAACTCATCCCTATGCCAGGTCTACCCACTGCCTTCGAAACGGCAGAAGCATTATTTAACCAAGTCTTTCGTCACTTTGGGTTACCAGAAGATATCGTCTCCGATCGCGGACCTCAGTTTATATCCAGGGTATGGAGAGCCTTCTTCAACCTTCTGGGAGTCACAGTCAGCTTGACGTCAGGATACCATCCCCAGTCCAATGGCCAGACTGAGCGGAAGATACAAGAGGTCGGACGGTATCTTCGATCCTACTGCCATGACCATCAAGACTGCTGGAGCAGGTATCTACCCTGGGCCGAGTATGCACAGAATTCCCTTCAACAGTCTACTACTGGTCTCACGCCGTTTCAGTGCATACTCGGCTTCCAGCCGCCCCTGTTTCCCTGGTCAGGTGAGCCTTCAGATGTTCCAGCAGTCCATCATTGGTTCCAGGAGAGCGAGAGGGTCTGGGACTCAGCTCATGTCCATCTCCAAAGGGCTGTTCGGAGACACAAGAGTCAGGCCGACGCTAGAAGATCTGCGACTCCGAGGTATCAACCAGGGCAAAAGGTCTGGCTCTCCACCCGGGACATCCGTCTCCGTCAGCCCTGTCGTAAGCTGAGTCCCCGATATATAGGTCCATTCGCAATACAGAGGCAGATCAACGACGTCACCTACCGGTTATCACTCCCTGCACACTACCGCATCTCACCTTCATTTCATGTCTCCCTGCTCAAACCCTATACTGATCCTTTGTTTCCTCACTCCTCAGAGCCTGGCGCTGATGAGGTACCTCCTCCTCCCGTGGACCCCGCTGACGAGAACATCTACCAGGTCCAGGGCATTCTCGATTCCCGACGACGGGGCAATCAACTGGAGTACCTCGTGGACTGGGAGGGTTTTGGACCTGAGGAGAGATGCTGGGTTCATCGTGATGACATACTAGACCCTATGCTCCTACAGGACTTTCACTCATCTCATCCCAATCGTCCGGCGCCGAGAGGTCGAGGTCGGCCCCGTCGTCGGGTCTTTCGGCCCTCAGGAGCTGGCCGTGGAGGAGGGGGTACTGTCACAGATGCATCAGCGTCAGACCTCTACACTCCGCCCATCCGCTCCGCTTCACCCGAGTTCTGATTCATCGCACCTGTGTTCATCACCTGTCCCTAATTCCCCATCACTGCACTTCCTGTTATAAGCACCTTCAGTTCCTACAGTCATTGTCAGGTCTCGTCGATACTACATCGCCATACTGACTCACTCACTCGATCCTTACCTTCAGAAGACTTACCTGTGTTCCTTCATCCGACGATCCTTCCTCAACCAGCCAGCCTTCTTCAGATCACCAGCCTTGAACTTTCACCATCCCGACTTCCATCCTGCATCAGATAAGAGACTCATTCAGAACACTTCATCAGTTACCGCTCCAGTTTATCTCATCACTTCTTCCTGTCTGCCGTGACCATTATATGTTTGTGTTAAATAAATATCCTTTCAACTTACCTGTTTGTGTCATTCAGCAACCCTGACAATTATTGTACATGCCATCAACTCAATTTAGGGACCATGTGTTTTTTTCTCTTATTCAAACTTTTGATACTATTGTGTCTATTTTCAGAAAAGAATAATAAACTATTTTAAAAGATAATTAACACAGAAATATCAGTGAAGATGACTGTAAAAAATACAAATGTACATAAAATATAATTGCATCATTCTTCAATTATTGCACTTGAATGCTTTGAATGCATTAATAAATCAATAAAAGGTAAGGTAACACTTCAGATGAACCAACACCAGATGACACCTACCCCTGCAAGGTCTCCAGAACATCAATTATGGATGAAATACAAAATGTACAACCCCAAATCAGAAAAAGTTGGGACAGTATGGAAAACGCAAATTAAAAAAAAGAAGTCATTTCTAAATTTACATTTACGGATGTTTACTTTACTTTGTATTTCATTGCAGACAATATGAACACAAAATATTTCATGTTTTTTCTGGTCAACTTCATGTCATTTGTAAATATGCATCCTTTCCTGTCATTCAGACCTGCAACACATTTCAAAAAAGTTGGGACAGGAGCAATTTAGGGCTAGTAATGAGGTAAAGTGGTTAAATAATGATGTGATTTGAAACAGGTGATGTCAACAGGTGATTGTAATTATGATTTGGTACAAAAGCAGCATCCAAGAAAGGTCTAATCCTTTAGGAGCAAAGATGAGCCGAGGATCGCCAGTTTGCCAACAAATACGTGAGAAAATTATTGAAATGTTTAAAAACAATGTTCCTCAAAGAAAGATAGGAAGAGATTTGGATATTTCACATTCAACAGTGCATAACATAATTAAAAGATTCAAGGAATCTGGAGGAATTTCAGTGCGTAAAGGACAAGGGCTCAAGCCTAAGCTGAACAACCGTGATCTCCGATCCCTCAGGCGGCACTGCATCAAGAATCGTCATCATCTAGAAGCCATATCACCACATGGGCTCAGGACTACTTTGGCAAACCTTTGTCAAGTACCACAATACGTAGTTACATCCACAAATGCCAGTTAAAACTGTACTGTGCCAAAAGGAAGCCCTATGTTAACAGTGTCCAGAAGCGCCGTCGACTTCTCTGGGCTCGGAGGCATCTGGGATGGACCATCACACAGTGGAAACTTGTACTGTGCTCAGATGAAGCAGTATTTCAGGTATTTTTTGGGAGGAATGGACGCCGTGTGCTCCGGACCAAAGAAGAAAAGGATCATCCAGACTGTTACCAGCAACAAGTCCAGAAGCCAGGGTGTGTCATGGTATGGGGTTGTGTCAGTGCCCTTGGCAAAGGTAACTTGCACTTCTGTGAAGGCTCCATTAATGCTGAAAAGTACATCGAGATTTTGGAGCATAATATGCTGCCTTCAAGAAGACATCTTTTCCAGGGACGTCCATGCATATTTCAACAAGACAATGCAAAAGCACATTCTGCACACATTCTGCAGTCCTGGCTGTGGAGGAAGAGGGTTCGGGTACTTGACTGGCCTGCCTCAGTCCCGACCTGTCTCCAATAGAGAATGTGTGGAAGACCCCGAACTGTTGCCCACCTTAAGACTTGTTTGCAGGAAGAATGGGACAAAATTACACCTGAAACACTTCATCACTTGGTGTCTTCAGTCCCTAAACGTCTTTTAAGTGTTGTGAAAAGGAATGGCAACATTACAAAGTGGTAAATGCTTTACTGTCCCAACTTTTTTTTAAATGTATTGCAGGTCTGAATGACAGGAAAGGATGCATATTTACAAATGACATGAAGTTGACAAGACAAAACATGAAATATTTTTTGTTCATATTGTCTGCAATGAAATACAAGTCAAAGTAAATTTAGAAATCACTTCTTTTTTTTTAATTTGCGTATTCCATACTATCCTAACTTTTTCTGATTTGGGGTTGTATAATCATGTTATCATTGCTTTGATACGCAAACTAATTTTGCTTAAATTGATATATGATATTTGTCAATACTGTAATTTGTAATATCCTACAACATTTGGGGAAGTAAAATATTTCACTGGTGCTTTATACCCATCGTGCTTGAATATCATCATTCAAATTTTCAAAGATTTTTACTGTAGCGTTATGAATTTCACAAACGACAGTACAGTAAGAGCCTTTGCATTAATGGCACCAGTGGCCCATTTGGAGGCGCTATATATCGGCTGCCTTTATGGGTGCGTTCACAGTTCTACTGGGACATTATACCCAGTGTGCCTGACTGTCACCATGCAAAATTCCAGACATTTTTACTGTAGCATTTTGAAGTTATGGATTCATGAATTTGACATATATGACAATACAGTTAGAAGAGCTATTGCATTGTTGGCCCATTTGGAGGCGCTATATCTCGGCTGCCTTTATGGGTGCGTTCACAGTTCTACTGGGACATTATACCTAGTGTGCTTGACTGTCACCATGCAAAATTCCAGACATTTTTACGGTAGCATTGTGAAGTTATGGACTCATACATTTTAAGAATATTAAAATATACCTGTATTTTTATGTTTTTTTTTGTCATTGTCCATTGTGCAAAGAAATAACGACTGGTTTTGAAGAAACGAAAATACATTTTATCCAGCTGTAAACAAATTAAGTAATTTATCTTAATTGTTTTCTAAATAGTTTTTTTTTTGTCACATATATAATCCTATATTATGACAACTTTACGAAATGTAGTACCATTGTAGTACCAACTACATATATATGTAGCCTACCTTCACTGTTGCGTTAGGATTTCGCCAAGATTCGTCTTGTGTAAAGGAACTTTTCTTTTATTAAAAAACGCTGTAACTAAGTCTACAGGCAAGTGAAGGGAACTACTTCATGCATTACATTTCAGTATAAGTACGCTGTGTTGCAAACGTCCGCCAAACATTATTTTACTACATAACTATCAATTATGCATAGTTTATGACAACAAAAAACAAACATTATATGCATGTTGCGTAACACTGTTCCGTCACATCTGTCAAATTTGTAGATTCATAACTTCCGTCACATCTGTCAAATGTATAGATTCATAACTCAATAATGCTGCTGTAAAATTACTTATAATGTTGCATGGTGACAGTCAAGTTCATGGGGAATAAGGCTCCAGTTCAAATTTGAACGCACCCTCAAAGGCAGCAGAGATATAGCACCTCCAAACGAGCCAACAATGCAATGGCGCTTCAAACTGTAATGTTGTTTTGTCAAATTCATGAATCCATAAATTAAAACGCTAAAGTAAAAATGTCTGAAAATTTGAATGATGATAGTCAAGCACAATGGGCATAAAGCACCAATGAAACTTTGAACGCACCCATAAAGACCCCTGAGATATAGCGCCTCAAATTGGGCCAACAATGCAATAGCTATTAACTGTATTATCATATCTGTAAAATTCATGGATCCATAACTTCAAAATGCTACAGTAAAAATGTCTGGAATTTTGTATGGTGACAGTCAGGCACACTGGGTATAAAGCTCCTGTGGAACTGTGAACGCACCCATAAAGGCAGCCGATATATAGCGCCTCCAAATGGGCCACTGGTGCCATTAATGCAAAGGCTCTTACTGTACTGTCGTTTGTCAAAGTCGTTGGTCCATAAATTCATAACGCTACAGTAAAAATCTTTGAAAATTTGAATGATGATATTCAAGCACGATGGGTATAAAGCACCAGTGAAATTTTTTACTTCCCCAAATGTTGTAGGATATTACAAATTACAGTATTGACAAATATCATATGTCAATTTAAGCAAAATTTGTTTGCATTTCAAAGCAATAACATGATTATACATTTTGTATTTCATCCATAATTGATGTTCTGGAGACCTTGCAGGGGTAGGTGTCATCTGGTGTTGGTTCATCGGAAGTCTTCGGAGGCTGGATCCAAGCTGGAGCTGGCATTATTCTCTAGTTACCTTACCTTTTATTGATTTATTAATGCATTCAAAGCATTCAAGTGCAATAATTGAAGAATGATGCAATTATATTTTATGTACATTTGTATTTTTTACAGTCATCTTCACTGTTAATTATCTTTTAAATAGTTTATTATTCTTTTCTGAAAATAGACACAATAGTATCAAAAGTGTGAATAAGAGAAAAAAACACGGTCCCTAAATTGAGCTGATGGCATGTACAATAATTAAAGAATAGGCACACTGTAATTATATTGTATGTGCCTTAATACTTTTACAGTCAATCTTCGCTAATATATTATTCTTTTATTCTGAAAATGGACACAAAAGCAACACAATCCCTCAAAAAGCTTGAAAAAGAGAAAAACCGTTAGGTCCCTAAATTGAGCGTCAATCAGAAACCAAAGACGCGGAAGCCTCGCGTCTTTTAAGGTGGACCGGATAGCGTCAATAAGAAGCTGCGACCAGGATTCAGCCTCGTCGTGCGCGGCCACGTCGATGCCTGAACGCGCGTTGGCAGCGGTGACGCGCCGGAGAGAGGAGAGAGATCCCCGGCTTGAGGAATCACATCATGAGCTCTAGAAAGGGTGAGAAACATCAATCCCTATCTAGTACACACTACATGCACTCACACAGACACACAGATGCCAACAGAGCTGGTGTTAGTGTGAGCGATGCTTCTGTCACTGATATGTGTGTGTGTGTGTGTGTGTGTGTGTGTGTGTGTGTGTGTGTGTGTGTGTGTCTTCTGCCCGGTCCGGTCCTGTCTCCGGTTCTCCGGTTCTCCGCTCCAGTGTTGGCCATTCAAGCCCGGAAAAGGAGGCCGAAAGGAAAGAAGGATAAGACGGGTCACCATCGCAAGTAAGGAGGGCGTGTGTGTGTGTGTGTGTGTGTGTGTGTGCGTATGTGTGTGTGCGTGCGCGCGCTCAGCTCGTGAAGCGAGGTCAGTTACTAATGGCAACGGCGCAGGTCGCTCCACTTCCTCGTGTTTGCGCGTGGCGCTGCTGTTTACGTAAGCGTGTTGACAATTTATCACCGGGAGATTGGTCGGGAGTGTGTGTGTGTGTGTGTGTGTGTGTGTGTGTGTGTGTGTGTGTGTGTGTGTGTGTGTGTGTGTGTGTGTGTGTGTGTGTGTGTGTGTGTGTGTGTGTGTGTGTGTGTGTGTGTGTGAGTGTGTTTTATGTATGTTTTTGTTTTGCTTTGTGCAATGCTGTGGCTGTAGCTATGTATGTCATGCCAATAAAGCAATGTGTGTGTGTGTGTGTGTGTGTGTGTGTGTAGTGTGTTCGGCTTCTGTCATGTTTGTCTGTGCCATTGTTATAGTTGTGTGTCTTTATGTTATTATACACACACCCAGTTGTTGAAACACAAGGGTTTGTTTAAGTATGTATTGGTAGAATTTAAAGATATAATATAATAATGAGTTGTTCTTTATAACTGAGTTGACAGACCATCTGTCCGTCTGACTGTGTCTGTCTGACTGTGTGTGTCTGTCCGTCTGTCTGACTGTGTCTGTCTGTCTGTCTGACTGTGTCTGTCTGTCTGTCTGTCTGACTGTGTGTGTCTGTCTGACTGTGACTTTGTCTGTCTGTCTGACTGTCTGTCTGTCTGTCTGTCTGACTGTGTGTGTCTGTCTGACTGTGTCTGTCTGACTGTGTGTGTCTGTCTGACTGTGTCTGTATCTGTCTGACAGTGTCTGTCCATCTGATTGTGTCCGTCTGACTGTGTTTGTGTGTCTGACTGTGTCTGTCTGACTGTGTGTGTCTGTCTGACTGTGTCTGTATCTGTCTGACTGTGTCTGTCTGATTGTGTCTGTCTGACTGTGTCTGTCTGACTGTTTCTGTCCGTCTGACTGTGTATGTCTGTCCGTCTGACTGTCTGTGTCTGTCCATCTGATTGTGTCCGTCTGACTGTGTTTGTGTGTCTAACTGTGTCTGTCTGACTGTGTGTGTCTGTCTGACTGTGTCTGTATCTGTCTGACTGTGTCTGTCTGATTGTGTCTGTGTCTGTCTGACTATGTGTGTCTGTCTGACTGTGTATGTCTGTCTGTCTGTCTGACTGTGTCTGTCCGTCTGACTGTCTGTGTCTGTCCATCTGATTGTGTCAGTCTGACTGTTTGTGTGTCTGACTGTGTGTGTCTGTCTGACTGTGTCTGTATCTGTCTGACTGTGTCTGTCTGACTGTTTCTGTCCGTCTGACTCTGTCTGTCTGTCTGTCTGTCTGACTGACTGTGTCTGTCCGTCTGACTGTCTGTGTCTGTCCATCTGATTGTGTCTGTCTGACTCTGGCTGTGTGTCTGACTGTGTCTGTGTTCGTCTGACTGTGTCTGTGTTCGTCTGACTGTGTCTGTGTTCGTCTGACTCTGTCTGTCTGCCTGCCTGTCTGTCTGTCTGTGTCCGTCTGACTGTCTGTGTCTGTCTGTCTGACTGTGTCTGTGTGTCTAACTGTGTCTGTCTGTCTGACTGTGTGTGTCCGTCTGACTGTGTCCGTCTGACTGTCTGTGTCTGTCTGTCTGACTGTGTCTGTGTGTCTAACTGTGTCTGTCTGTCTGACTGTGTGTGTCCGTCTGACTGTGTCCGTCTGACTGTCTGTGTCTGTCTGTCTGACTGTGTCTGTGTGTCTAACTGTGTCTGTCTGTCTGACTGTGTGTGTCTGTCTGTCTGTGTTTGTCCGTCTGACTGTGTCTCTGTTCGTCTGAATGTGACTGTGTCCGTCTCACTGTGTGTGTCCGTCTGACTGTGTGTGTGTGTCCGTCTGACTGTGTGTGTGTGTCCATCTGACTGTGTGTGTGTGTCCGTCTCACTGTGTGTGTGTGTCCGTCTGACTGTGTGTGTGTCCGTCTGACTGTGTCTCTGTCCGTCTGACTGTGTCTGTGTCCGTCTGACTGTGTCTGTGTCCGTCTGACTGTGTGTGTGTGTGTGTCCGTCTGACTGTGTGTGTGTGTGTGTGTCCGTCTGACTGTGTGTGTGTGTGTGTGTGTGTGTGTCCGTCTGACTGTGTGTGTGTGTGTGTGTGTCCGTCTGACTGTATCTGTATCCGTCTGACTGTGTCTGTGGTCGTCTGACTGTGACTGTGTCTGTCTGACTGTGTCTGTGGCCGTCTGACTGTGTCTGTCTGACTGTGTCTGTGGCCGTCTGACTGTGTCTGTCTGACTGTGTGTGTGTGTGTCCGTCTGACTGTGTGTGTGTCCGTCTGACTGTGTCTGTGTCCGTCTGACTGTGTCTGTGTCCGTCTGACTGTGTCTGTGTCTGTCTGACTGTGTCTGTGTACGTCTGACTGTGTCTGTGCCCGTCTGACTGTGTCTGTCTGTCTGTCTGACTGTGTCTGTGTACGTCTGACTGTGTCTGTGTCCGTCTGACTGTGTCTGTGTCCGTCTGACTGTGTCTGTCTGTCTGTCTGTCTGTCTGTCTGTCTGTCTGACTGTGTCTGTGTCCGTCTGACTGTGACTGTGTCCGTCTGACTGTGTCTGTGTCTGTCTGACTGTGTCTGTGTACGTCTGACTGTGTCTGTGCCCGTCTGACTGTGTCTGTCTGTCTGACTGTGTCTGTGTCCGTCTGACTGTGTCTGTGTACGTCTGACTGTGTCTGTCTGTCTGTCTGTCTGTCTGACTGTGACACTGTGACTGTGTCTGTCTGACTGTGTCTGTGTCAGTCTGACTGTGACTGTGTCCGTCTGACTGTGTCTGTCTGACTGTGTCTGTGTCCGTCTGACTGTGACTGTGTCTGTCTGACTGTGTCTGTGTCTGTCTGTCTGTGTCTGTCTGACTGTGACTGTGTCTGTCTGACTGTGACTGTGTCTGTCTGACTGTGTCTGACTGTGTCTGTCTGACTGTGTCTGTCTGACTGTGTCTGTCTGACTGTGTCTGTCTGACTGTGTCTGTGTCTGTCTGACTGTGTCTGTGTTTGTCTGACTGTGACTGTGTCTGTCTGACTGTGTCTGTGTCCGTCTGACTGTGTCTGTGTCCGTCTGACTGTGACTGTGTCCGTCTGACTGTGTCCGTCTGACTGTGTCTGTCTGACTGTGTCTGTCTGACTGTGTCTGTCTGACTGTGTCTGTCTGACTGTGTCTGTCTGACTGTGTCTGTCTGACTGTGTCTGTGTCTGTCTGACTGTGTCTGTCTGACTGTGTCTGTGTCTGTCTGACTGTGTCTGTGTCCGTCTGACTGTGACTGTGTCTGTCTGACTGTGTCTGTCTGACTGTGTCTGTCTGACTGTGTCTGTCTGACTGTGTCTGTCTGACTGTGTCTGTGTCCGTCTGACTGTGACTGTGTCTGTCTGACTGTGTCTGTGTCTGTCTGACTGTGACTGTGTCTGTCTGACTGTGACTGTGACCGTCTGACTGTGTCTGTGTCCGTCTGACTGTGACTGTCTGTCTATCTGTCTGACTGTGTCTGTCTGACTGTGACTGTGTCTGTCTGACTGTGTCTGTGTCCGTCTGACTGTGACTGTGTCTGTCTGTCTGTCTGTCTGTCTGACTGTGTCTGTCTGTCTGTCTGTCTGACTGTGTCTGTGTCTGTCTGACTGTGTCTGTGTCTGTCTGACTGTGTCTGTGTACGTCTGACTGTGTCTGTGTCCGTCTGACTGTGTCCGTCTGTCTGTCTGTCTGTCTGACTGTGTCTGTCTGTCTGTCTGACTGTCTGACTGTGTCTGTCTGACTGTGTCTGTCTGACTGTGTCTGTGTGTGTGTTTGTGTGTGTGTGTGTGTCTGTCTGAGTCTGTCTGACTGTGTCTGTCTGACTGTGTCTGTCTGTGTCTGTCTGACTGTGTCTGTGTCTGTCTGACTGTGTCTGTGTCTGTCTGTCTGTGTCTGTCTGACTGTGTCTGTGTCCGTCTGTCTGTGTCTGTCTGTCTGTGTCTGTCTGACTGTGTGTGTGTGTGTGTGTGTGTGTGTCTGTGTCCGTCTGACTGTGTCTGTCTGTGTGTGTGTGTCTGTCTGACTGTGAGTGAGTGTGTGTTAATTGGCTGTGAGTGAGTGTGTGTTTATCGGCTGTGAGTGAGTGTGTGTTTATCTGCTGTGACACTGTGACTGTGTCTGTCTGACTGTGTCTGTCTGACTGTGACTGTGTCTGTCTGACTGTGTCTGTGTCTGTCTGACTGTGACTGTGTCTGTCTGACTGTGTCCGTCTGACTGTGTCTGTGTCTGTCTGACTGTGTCTGTCTGACTGTGACTGTGTCTGTCTGACTGTGACTGTGTCTGTCTGACTGTGTCTGTGTCTGTCTGACTGTGTCTGTGTCTGTCTGACTGTGTCTGTGTCTGTCTGACTGTGTCTGTCTGACTGTGTCTGTCTGACTGTGTCTGTCTGACTGTGACTGTGTCTGTCTGACTGTGTCTGTCTGACTGTGTCTGTCTGACTGTGTCTGTCTGACTGTGTCCGTCTGACTGTGTCTGTCTGACTGTGTCTGTGTCCGTCTGACTGTGTCTGTGTCTGTCTGACTGTGTCTGTGTCTGTCTGACTGTGTCTGTGTCTGTCTGACTGTGACTGTGTCTGTCTGACTGTGTATGTGTCTGTCTGACTGTTTCTGTCTGACTGTGTCTGTGTCTGTCTGACTGTGTCTGTGTCTGTGTCTGTCTGTCTGACTGTGTCTGTGTCTGTCTGACTGTGTCTGTGTCTGTCTGACTCTGACTGTGTCTGTCTGACTGTGTCTGTGTCTGTCTGACTGTGTCTGTGTCTGTCTGACTGTGACTGTGTCTGTCTGACTGTGTATGTGTCTGTCTGACTGTGTTTGTCTGACTGTGTCTGTGTCTGTCTGACTGTGTCTGTGTCTGTCTGTCTGACTGACTGTGTCTGTATCTGTCTGACTGTGTCTGTCTGACTGTTTCTGTCCGTCTGACTCTGTCTGTCTGTCTGTCTGTCTGACTGACTGTGTCTGTCCGTCTGACTGTCTGTGTCTGTCCATCTGATTGTGTCTGTCTGACTCTGGCTGTGTGTCTGACTGTGTCTGTGTTCGTCTGACTGTGTCTGTGTTCGTCTGACTGTGTCTGTGTTCGTCTGACTCTGTCTGTCTGCCTGCCTGTCTGTCTGTCTGTGTCCGTCTGACTGTCTGTGTCTGTCTGTCTGACTGTGTCTGTGTGTCTAACTGTGTCTGTCTGTCTGACTGTGTGTGTCCGTCTGACTGTGTCCGTCTGACTGTCTGTGTCTGTCTGTCTGACTGTGTCTGTGTGTCTAACTGTGTCTGTCTGTCTGACTGTGTGTGTCCGTCTGACTGTGTCCGTCTGACTGTCTGTGTCTGTCTGTCTGACTGTGTCTGTGTGTCTAACTGTGTCTGTCTGTCTGACTGTGTGTGTCTGTCTGTCTGTGTTTGTCCGTCTGACTGTGTCTCTGTTCGTCTGAATGTGACTGTGTCCGTCTCACTGTGTGTGTCCGTCTGACTGTGTGTGTGTGTCCGTCTGACTGTGTGTGTGTGTCCATCTGACTGTGTGTGTGTGTCCGTCTCACTGTGTGTGTGTGTCCGTCTGACTGTGTGTGTGTCCGTCTGACTGTGTCTCTGTCCGTCTGACTGTGTCTGTGTCCGTCTGACTGTGTCTGTGTCCGTCTGACTGTGTGTGTGTGTGTGTCCGTCTGACTGTGTGTGTGTGTGTGTGTGTCCGTCTGACTGTGTGTGTGTGTGTGTGTGTGTGTGTGTCCGTCTGACTGTGTGTGTGTGTGTGTGTGTCCGTCTGACTGTATCTGTATCCGTCTGACTGTGTCTGTGGTCGTCTGACTGTGACTGTGTCTGTCTGACTGTGTCTGTGGCCGTCTGACTGTGTCTGTCTGACTGTGTCTGTGGCCGTCTGACTGTGTCTGTCTGACTGTGTGTGTGTGTGTGTGTCCGTCTGACTGTGTCTGTGTCCGTCTGACTGTGTCTGTGTCCGTCTGACTGTGTCTGTGTCTGTCTGACTGTGTCTGTGTACGTCTGACTGTGTCTGTGCCCGTCTGACTGTGTCTGTCTGTCTGTCTGTCTGACTGTGTCTGTGTACGTCTGACTGTGTCTGTGTCCGTCTGACTGTGTCTGTGTCCGTCTGACTGTGTCTGTCTGTCTGTCTGACTGTGTCTGTGTCCGTCTGACTGTGACTGTGTCCGTCTGACTGTGTCTGTGTCTGTCTGACTGTGTCTGTGTACGTCTGACTGTGTCTGTGCCCGTCTGACTGTGTCTGTCTGTCTGACTGTGTCTGTGTCCGTCTGACTGTGTCTGTGTACGTCTGACTGTGTCTGTCTGTCTGTCTGTCTGTCTGACTGTGACACTGTGACTGTGTCTGTCTGACTGTGTCTGTGTCAGTCTGACTGTGACTGTGTCCGTCTGACTGTGTCTGTCTGACTGTGTCTGTGTCCGTCTGACTGTGACTGTGTCTGTCTGACTGTGTCTGTCTGACTGTGTCTGTGTCTGTCTGTCTGTGTCTGTCTGACTGTGACTGTGTCTGTCTGACTGTGACTGTGTCTGTCTGACTGTGTCTGACTGTGTCTGTCTGACTGTGTCTGTCTGACTGTGTCTGTCTGACTGTGTCTGTCTGACTGTGTCTGTGTCTGTCTGACTGTGTCTGTGTTTGTCTGACTGTGACTGTGTCTGTCTGACTGTGTCTGTGTCCGTCTGACTGTGTCTGTGTCCGTCTGACTGTGACTGTGTCCGTCTGACTGTGTCCGTCTGACTGTGTCCGTCTGACTGTGTCTGTCTGACTGTGTCTGTCTGACTGTGTCTGTCTGACTGTGTCTGTGTCTGTCTGACTGTGTCTGTCTGACTGTGTCTGTGTCTGTCTGACTGTGTCTGTGTCCGTCTGACTGTGACTGTGTCTGTCTGACTGTGTCTGTCTGACTGTGTCTGTCTGACTGTGTCTGTCTGACTGTGTCTGTCTGACTGTGTCTGTCTGACTGTGTCTGTGTCCGTCTGACTGTGACTGTGTCTGTCTGACTGTGTCTGTCTGACTGTGTCTGTCTGACTGTGTCTGTCTGACTGTGTCCGTCTGACTGTGACTGTGTCTGTCTGACTGTGTCTGTGTCTGTCTGACTGTGACTGTGTCTGTCTGACTGTGACTGTGTCCGTCTGACTGTGTCTGTGTCCGTCTGACTGTGACTGTCTGTCTATCTGTCTGACTGTGTCTGTCTGACTGTGACTGTGTCTGTCTGACTGTGTCTGTGTCCGTCTGACTGTGACTGTGTCTGTCTGTCTGTCTGTCTGACTGTGTCTGTCTGTCTGTCTGTCTGACTGTGTCTGTGTCTGTCTGACTGTGTCTGTGTCTGTCTGACTGTGTCTGTGTACGTCTGACTGTGTCTGTGTCCGTCTGACTGTGTCTGTCTGTCTGTCTGACTGTGTCTGTCTGTCTGTCTGACTGTCTGACTGTGTCTGTCTGACTGTGTCTGTCTGACTGTGTCTGTGTGTGTGTTTGTGTGTGTGTGTGTGTCTGTCTGAGTCTGTCTGACTGTGTCTGTCTGACTGTGTCTGTCTGTGTCTGTCTGACTGTGTCTGTGTCTGTCTGACTGTGTCTGTGTCTGTCTGTCTGTGTCTGTCTGACTGTGTCTGTGTCCGTCTGTCTGTGTCTGTCTGTCTGTGTCTGTCTGACTGTGTGTGTGTGTGTGTGTGTGTGTGTGTCTGTGTCCGTCTGACTGTGTCTGTCTGTGTGTGTGTGTCTGTCTGACTGTGAGTGAGTGTGTGTTAATTGGCTGTGAGTGAGTGTGTGTTTATCGGCTGTGAGTGAGTGTGTGTTTATCTGCTGTGACACTGTGACTGTGTCTGTCTGACTGTGTCTGTCTGACTGTGACTGTGTCTGTCTGACTGTGTCTGTGTCTGTCTGACTGTGACTGTGTCTGTCTGACTGTGTCCGTCTGACTGTGTCTGTGTCTGTCTGACTGTGTCTGTCTGACTGTGACTGTGTCTGTCTGACTGTGACTGTGTCTGTCTGACTGTGTCTGTGTCTGTCTGACTGTGTCTGTGTCTGTCTGACTGTGTCTGTGTCTGTCTGACTGTGTCTGTCTGACTGTGTCTGTCTGACTGTGTCTGTCTGACTGTGTCTGTCTGACTGTGTCTGTCTGACTGTGACTGTGTCTGTCTGACTGTGTCTGTCTGACTGTGTCTGTCTGACTGTGTCCGTCTGACTGTGTCTGTCTGACTGTGTCTGTGTCCGTCTGACTGTGTCTGTGTCTGTCTGACTGTGTCTGTGTCTGTCTGACTGTGTCTGTGTCTGTCTGACTGTGACTGTGTCTGTCTGACTGTGTATGTGTCTGTCTGACTGTTTCTGTCTGACTGTGTCTGTGTCTGTCTGACTGTGTCTGTGTCTGTGTCTGTCTGTCTGACTGTGTCTGTGTCTGTCTGACTGTGTCTGTGTCTGTCTGACTCTGACTGTGTCTGTCTGACTGTGTCTGTGTCTGTCTGACTGTGTCTGTGTCTGTCTGACTGTGACTGTGTCTGTCTGACTGTGTATGTGTCTGTCTGACTGTGTTTGTCTGACTGTGTCTGTGTCTGTCTGACTGTGTCTGTGTCTGTCTGTCTGACTGACTGTGTCTGTCTGACTGTGTCTGTGTCTGTCTGACTGTGTCTGTGTCTGTCTGACTGTGACTGTGTCTGTCTGACTGTGTCTGTGTCTGTCTGACTGTGTCTGTGTCTGTCTGACTGTGTCTGTGTCTGTCTGACTGTGTCTGTGTCTGTCTGACTGTGTCTGTCTGACTGTGTCTGTCTGACTGTGTCTGTGTCTGTCTGACTGTGACTGTGTTTATCTGCTGTGAGTGAGTGTGTGTTTATCTGCTGTGAGTGAGTGTGTGTTTATCTGTTGTGAGTGAGTGTGTGTTTATCGGCTGTGAGTGAGTGTGTGTTCATCTGCTGTGAGTGAGTGTGTGTTCATCTGCTGTGAGTGAGTGTGTGTTTATCTGCTGTGAGTGAGTGTGAGTTTATCTGCTGTGAGTGAGTGTGTGTTTATCGGCTGTGAGTGAGTGTGTGTTTATCTGCTGTGAGTGAGTGTGTGTTTATCTGCTCTGAGTGAGTGTGTGTTTATCTGCTGTGAGTGAGTGTGTGTTTATCTGCTGTGAGTGAGTGTGTGTTTATCTGCTGTGAGTGAGTGTGTGTTTATCTGCTGTGAGTGTGTGTGTGTTTATCTGCTGTGAGTGAGTGTGTGTTTATCGGCTGTGAGTGAGTGTGTGTTTATCTGCTGTGAGTGTGTGTGTGTTTATCTGCTGTGAGTGTGTGTGTGTTTATCTGCTGTGAGTGAGTGTGTGTTTATCTGCTGTGAGTGAGTGTGTGTTCATCTGCTGTGAGTGTGTGTTTATCTGCTGTGAGCAGAGGTGGACAAAGTACACAACTCTATTACTTGAGTAAGAGTAAAAGTACTACTAGTCAAATATTACTCCGTTACAAGTGAAAGTTCTAAAAACAGATTTTTACTTAAGTAAAAGTACAGAAGTATTTGTTTTTAAAAATACTTAAGTATCAAAAGTAAATTTCCTTTTTTATGTCAATGCATTAATCTATTATTGTTGCATTGTTGTATAAATGCACATTATGCCACCAAGGTGGTTTAAGCCAGTCAGTGATGCTCCATCCGACATGCTAGCATACGACCACCTTGAACTCATTTCTTTACATTTTTTATAGAGCATTGTAACTTTTATACAAGTATTGAAATTTTCAATTTCTTGTATAAAAGTTACAAAGCTCTTTACAAAGCTGCTATCACTTTAAGGCTGAATGCATGGACCCTATTCACTGATACGCATCTGATATTCTCCCAACTGTTTACTCTTCTCTTTCTCCCAGACATTTACATTTTTGAACATTTTATGAGACATGCATCAAAGTGTATGCCAACTAAACTAATCTTTAATCTTTTGAGAAAACTGAAACATACTTTTTAAGTATGGCCAAGGGTACACACACTGTGCCAAGGAACCGTCTTCTTCCATTTTGCTGTAAACTGATCAGTGTTAAAACATTTTTGGGAAACTTCACATGACCCTATACAAGAGTGATTACTGATAGGCTGTCTGCCAAAACAAAAAAAAACAAAAAAACTTTTAAAGAAGAAAAAAACCATCCACTAACTTCTAAAGCTGCTACAGAAACGACTTTCGACTTTGAGGACCCTGATAGAAATGTAGTGGAGTAAAAAGTACGATATTTGTCTTTCAAATGTAGTGAAGTTAAAGTAAAAGTATCCCTAAAAAATAATACTTCAGTAAAGTACAGATACTCAAAAAGTGTACTTAAGTACAGTACTCAAGTAAATGTACTTCGTTACTGTCCACCTCTGGCTGTGAGTGAGTGTGTGTTTATCTGCTGTGAGTGAGTGTGTGTTTATCTGCTGTGAGTGAGTGTGTGTTTATCTGCTGTGAGTGAGTGTGTGTTTATCTGCTGTGTGTGAGTGTGTGTTTATCGGCTGTGAGTGAGTGTGTGTTTATCGGCTGTGAGTGAGTGTGTGTTTATCGGCTGTGAGTGAGTGTGTGTTTATCTGCTGTGAGTGAGTGTGTGTTTATCTGCTGTGAGTGAGTGTGTGTTTATCTGCTGTGAGTGAGTGTGTGTTCATCTGCTGTGAGTGAGTGAGTGTGTGTTTATCTGCTGTGAGTGTGTGTTTATCGGCTGTGAGTGAGTGAGTGTGTGTTTATCGGCTGTGAGTGTGTGTTTATCGGCTGTGAGTGAGTGTGTGTTTATCGGTTGTGAGTGAGTGTGTGTTTATCTGCTGTGAGTGAGTGTTTATCTGCTGTGAGTGAGTGTGTGTTTATCTGCTGTGAGTGAGTGAGTGTGTGTTTATCTGCTGTGAGTGTGTGTTTATCGGCTGTGAGTGAGTGAGTGTGTGTTTATCGGCTGTGAGTGTGTGTTTATCGGCTGTGAGTGAGTGTGTGTTTATCGGTTGTGAGTGAGTGTGTGTTTATCTGCTGTGAGTGAGTGTTTATCGGCTGTGAGTGAGTGTGTGTTTATCGGCTGTGAGTGAGTGAGTGTTTATCGGCTGTGAGTGAGTGAGTGTGTGTTTATCGGCTGTGAGTGTGTGTTTATCGGCTGTGAGTGTGTGTTTATCAGCTGTGAGTGAGTGTGTGTTTATCGGCTGTGAGTGAGTGTGTGTTTATCTGCTGTGAGTGAGTGTGTGTTTATCTGCTGTGAGTGAGTGTGTGTTTATCGGCTGTGAGTGAGTGTGTGTTTATCTGCTGTGAGTGAGTGTGTGTTCATCTGCTGTGAGTGAGTGTGTGTTTATCGGCTGTGAGTGAGTGTGTGTTTATCTGCTGTGAGTGAGTGTGTGTTTATCTGCTGTGAGTGAGTGTGTGTTTATCGGCTGTGAGTGAGTGTGTGTTTATCGGCTGTGAGTGAGTGTGTGTTTATCGGCTGTGAGTGAGTGTGTGTTTATCGGCTGTGAGTGAGTGTGTGTTTATCGGCTGTGAGTGAGTGTGTGTTTATCGGCTGTGAGTGAGTGTGTGTTTATCTGCTGTGAGTGAGTGTGTGTTTATCTGCTGTGAGTGAGTGTGTGTTTATCGGCTGTGAGTGAGTGTGTGTTTATCTGCTGTGAGTGAGTGTGTGTTCATCTGCTGTGAGTGAGTGTGTGTTTATCTGCTGTGAGTGAGTGAGTGTGTGTTTATCTGCTGTGAGTGTGTGTTTATCGGCTGTGAGTGAGTGAGTGTGTGTTTATCGGCTGTGAGTGTGTGTTTATCGGCTGTGAGTGAGTGCGTGTTTATTGGCTGTGAGTGAGTGTGTGTTTATCTGCTGTGAGTGAGTGCGTGTTTATCGGCTGTGAGTGAGTGTGTGTTTATCTGCTGTGAGTGAGTGTGTGTTTATCTGCTGTGAGTGAGTGTGTGTTCATCTGCTGTGAGTGAGTGTGTGTTTATCTGCTGTGAGTGAGTGAGTGTGTGTTTATCTGCTGTGAGTGTGTGTTTATCTGCTGTGAGTGAGTGAGTGTGTGTTTATCGGCTGTGAGTGAGTGCGTGTTTATCGGCTGTGAGTGAGTGTGTGTTTATCTGCTGTGAGTGAGTGCGTGTTTATCGGCTGTGAGTGAGTGTGTGTTCATCTGCTCTGAGTGAGTGTGTGTTTATCTGCTGTGAGTGAGTGCGTGTTTATCTGCTGTGAGTGAGTGTGTGTTCATCTGCTGTGAGTGAGTGTGTGTTTATCGGCTGTGAGTGAGTGTGTGTTCATCTGCTCTGAGTGAGTGTGTGTTCATCTGCTGTGAGTGAGTGTGTGTTCATCTGCTGTGAGTGAGTGTGTGTTTATCGGCTGTGAGTGAGTGTGTGTGCTGTGAGTGAGTGTGTGTGCTGTGAGTGAGTGTGTGTTTATCTGCTGTGAGTGAGTGCGTGTTTATCGGCTGTGAGTGAGTGTGTGTTCATCTGCTCTGAGTGAGTGTGTGTTTATCTGCTGTGAGTGAGTGCGTGTTTATCTGCTGTGAGTGAGTGTGTGTTTATCGGCTGTGAGTGAGTGTGTGTTTATCGGCTGTGAGTGAGTGTGTGTTTATCTGCTGTGAGTGAGTGTGTGTTTATCTGCTGTGAGTGAGTGTGTGTTTATCGGCTGTGAGTGAGTGTGTGTTTATCTGCTGTGAGTGAGTGTGTGTTTATCTGCTGTGAGTGAGTGTGTGTTTATCTGCTGTGAGTGAGTGTGTGTTTATCTGCTGTGAGTGAGTGCGTGTTTATCTGCTGTGAGTGAGTGTGTGTTCATCTGCTGTGAGTGAGTGTGTGTTTATCGGCTGTGAGTGAGTGTGTGTTTATCTGCTGTGAGTGAGTGTGTGTTCATCTGCTGTGAGTGAGTGTGTGTTCATCTGCTGTGAGTGAGTGTGTGTTTATCTGCTGTGAGTGAGTGAGTGTGTGTTTATCTGCTGTGAGTGAGTGTTTATCTGCTGTGAGTGAGTGTGTGTTTATCGGCTGTGAGTGTGTGTTTATCGGCTGTGAGTGAGTGCGTGTTTATCGGCTGTGAGTGAGTGTGTGTTTATCTGCTGTGAGTGAGTGCGTGTTTATCGGCTGTGAGTGAGTGTGTGTTCATCTGCTCTGAGTGAGTGTGTGTTTATCTGCTGTGTGTGAGTGTGTGTTTATCGGCTGTGAGTGAGTGTGTGTTTATCGGCTGTGAGTGAGTGTGTGTTTATCGGCTGTGAGTGAGTGTGTGTTTATCTGCTGTGAGTGAGTGTGTGTTTATCTGCTGTGAGTGAGTGCGTGTTTATCTGCTGTGAGTGAGTGTGTGTTTATCTGCTGTGAGTGAGTGCGTGTTTATCTGCTGTGAGTGAGTGTGTGTTTATCTGCTCTGAGTGAGTGTGTGTTTATCTGCTGTGAGTGAGTGTGTGTTTATCTGCTGTGAGTGAGTGTGTGTTTATCTGCTGTGAGTGAGTGTGTGTTTATCTGCTGTGAGTGAGTGTGTGTTTATCTGCTGTGAGTGAGTGTGTGTTTATCTGCTGTGAGTGAGTGTGTGTTTATCTGCTGTGAGTGAGTGTGTGTTTATCTGCTGTGAGTGAGTGTGTGTTTATCTGCTGTGAGTGAGTGTGTGTTTATCTGCTGTGAGTGAGTGTGTGTTTATCTGCTGTGAGTGAGTGTGTGTTTATCTGCTGTGAGTGAGTGTGTGTTTATCTGCTGTGAGTGAGTGTGTGTTTATCTGCTGTGAGTGAGTGTGTGTTCATCTGCTGTGAGTGAGTGTGTGTTTATCGGCTGTGAGTGAGTGTGTGTGCTGTGAGTGAGTGTGTGTTTATCTGCTGTGAGTGAGTGTGTGTTCATCTGCTGTGAGTGAGTGTGTGTTTATCGGCTGTGAGTGAGTGTGTGTTTATCTGCTGTGAGTGAGTGTGTGTTTATCTGCTGTGAGTGAGTGTGTGTTTATCTGCTGTGAGTGAGTGTGTGTTTATCGGCTGTGAGTGAGTGTGTGTTTATCGGCTGTGAGTGAGTGTGTGTTTATCTGCTGTGAGTGAGTGTGTGTTTATCGGCTGTGAGTGAGTGTGTGTTTATCGGCTGTGAGTGAGTGTGTGTTTATCTGCTGTGAGTGAGTGTGTGTTTATCTGCTGTGAGTGAGTGTGTGTTTATCTGCTGTGAGTGAGTGTGTGTTTATCGGCTGTGAGTGAGTGTGTGTTTATCTGCTGTGAGTGAGTGTGTGTTTATCTGCTGTGAGTGAGTGTGTGTTTATCTGCTGTGAGTGAGTGTGTGTTTATCTGCTGTGAGTGAGTGTGTGTTCATCTGCTGTGAGTGAGTGTGTGTTTATCGGCTGTGAGTGAGTGTGTGTTTATCTGCTGTGAGTGAGTGTGTGTTTATCTGCTGGTCATCTCAGATGTTATAAATAATGTGTGTATATTTGGAAATTTGGCTCTTTTGCCACAGATGTGCTCCGTCTGTTTCTGATTAGCATTTGATGAGCAAGTTTATTGGTTTATTTTGTAATTAGCATGGTAATGTTGATCAATGGATTCATGATTTTTACATGTTTTTTCTAATCTATAGGCTAATGAACATCTCGCCGGCCTGATATCTGTGGTGTGTGAGATGCGTGTCTGTGTGTGTTTGGTCTGTTACAGTGATCGGGATCTGTAATGTGCCAGCAGGTGGCGCTGCTCCACATGGTCAGATCTCAGCTTCTCCATCTCCTCATGGTCAGATCTCAGCTTCTCCATCTCCTCATGATCAGATCTCAGCTTCTCCATCTCCTCATGGTCAGATCTCAGCTTCTCCATCTCCTCATGGTCAGATCTCATCTTCTCCATCTCCTCATCTTCTCCATCTCCTCATGGTCAGATCTCAGCTTCTCCATCTCCTCATGGTCAGATCTCAGCTTCTCCATCTCCTCATGGTCAGATCTCAGCTTCTCCATATCCTCATGGTCAGATCTCAGCTTCTCCATCTCCTCATGGTCAGATCTCAGCTTCTCCATCTCCTCATGGTCAGATCTCAGCTTCTCCATCTCCTCATGGTCAGATCTCATCTTCTCCATCTCCTCATGGTCAGATCTCAGCTTCTCCATCTCCTCATGGTCAGATCTCAGCTTCTCCATCTCCTCATGGTCAGATCTCAGCTTCCCCATCTCCTCATGGTCAGATCTCATCTTCTCCATCTCCTCATGATCAGATCTCAGCTTCTCCATCTCCTCATGGTCAGATCTCAGCTTCTCCATCTCCTCATGGTCAGATCTCATCTTCTCCATCTCCACATGATCAGATCTCAGCTTCTTCATCTCCTCATGGTCAGATCTCAGCTTCTCCATCTCCCCATGGTCAGATCTCAGCTTCTTCATCTCCTCATGGTCAGATCTCAGCTTCTCCATCTCCTCATGGTCAGATCTCATCTTCTCCATCTCCACATGATCAGATCTCAGCTTCTTCATCTCCTCATGGTCAGATCTCAGCTTCTCCATCTCCTCATGGTCAGATCTCAGCTTCTCCATCTCCTCATGGTCAGATCTCAGCTTCTCCATCTCCTCATGGTCAGATCTCAGCTTCTCCATCTCCTCATGGTCAGATCTCAGCTTCTCCATCTCCTCATGGTCAGATCTCAGCTTCTCCATCTCCTCATGGTCAGATCTCAGCTTCTCCATCTCCTCATGGTCAGATCTCAGCTTCTCCATCTCCTCATGGTCAGATCTCAGCTTCTCCAGAGGCTCAGAGGAACATTAGGGTTGTGCTGTAGTTTCTCCGGCTCATGCACACGCTCAGCCCTCAGCTTCTGCTCTGTGTGTTGTTCAATGACAGAAGGGTTTAAATGTTAAGCTGCTCTGCTCAAAAAGATTGAGAGAGCCAATCAAATCAAAGGAGGCGGGGCTTCACTGTTCACAGAATCACAGCGCTTCAGGTTTAACAGTGAAAGAGTGCGAGGTAAGATGGAGAAAAACATTCAGCAGCTGTTTTACAACAGAAATGCCTGAGCGTGATGTCCAGAGATCATTCATCACCACAGCGATTGAGCGGCCGAGGCTGTCTCAGATATATCAGCAGAACATAAAATGCTTGTAGAGGATGTACTTGCGTAGTTTGTCCAGCAGAGTGCGCTCCATTGTGCACATGAGCTTTAATCCCATCCCATTCTTCATCCGTAGGGTTTAATATGGAGTCGCTCTAACAGCTCCAGCTCTTCTGCTCTTCTTTCCTCAAGGTTTAGGAGTGTGTTTATGGGGATTCTTCATTTGTGATTTGAGAAGGCCTGGCTCTCAGTCTCCGCTCTAATTCATCCCAAAGCTGTTCTATCGGGTTGAGGTCAGGACTCCAGTTCCTCCACCAAACTCCTCATCATGTCTTTATGGAGACGCAAACACTCATTCTCTCTCTACACACTGATCTTGAGCTCATCTGACCCAACAGCCATAAACCAGCCGCTCCTGATGAGTGTGTGTCACCTGAGTTACACTCAGTTCATGTCAGATACACACACACATTCTCACACACACACACACACACACACACACACACACACACACACACACACACACACACACACACACACACACACACACACACACACACACATTCTCACACACATACACTCACACAAACACTCATACATACCCCCACACACACACACACACACACACACACACACACACACACACACACACACACACACACACACACACACACACACACACACACACACACACACACACACACACACACACACACACATTCTCACACACATACACTCACACAAACACTCATACATACCCCCACACACACACACACACACACACACACACACACACACACATTCTCACACACATACACTCACACAAACACTCATACATACCCACACACACACACACACATTCTCACACACACACATTCTCACACACACACACACACACACACACACACACACACACACACACACACACACACACACATTCTCACACACATACACTCACACAGACACACACTCACACAAACAAACACTCATACATACCCACACACACACACACACACACACACACACACACACACACACACACACACACACACTCCATCAACTCTCTCTCTCTCTCTTTCTCTTACACACACACACTCACACACACTCTCTCATTCTCTCTCTTTCTCTTACACACACACACACACACACACACACACACACACTCCATCAACTCTCTCTCTCTCTTTCTCTTACACACACACAATCACACACACTCTCTCATTCTCTCTCTCTCTCTTACACACACACACACACACACACACACACACACACTCTATCAACTCTCTCTCTCTCTTTCTCTTACACACACACACTCACACACACTCTCATTCTCTCTCTCTCTCTTACACACACACACACACACACACACACACACACACACACACACACACACACACTCCATCAACTCTCTCTCTCTCTCTCTCTCTCTCTCTCTCTCTCTCTCTCTCTCTCTCTCTCTCTCAGTGTCTGTGGAAGTAGGCCATGTAAAGATAGCAGCCTCAATTCTGACCCCTAAAATATGAGTGTGAGTCGGATGGAGTCCATATGTCGGTGTGACGCTTCATCGTTTCTGCTCTTCTTTAGCTAATCACAATCTGACGGTTGCCGTGACAACCAGGCCAGTTTCTTCCAGCTTGTTGTGTTGCATGTCACAGGAAGTGCAGTGGTCCTCCGACATCACAGTGTGTGTGAGTGTTTGTGTGAGTGTTTGTGTGAGTGTTTGTGTGAGTGTGTGTGTGTGTGTGTTTGTGTAAGTGTGTGTGAGTGTGTGTGTGTGTGTGTTTGTGTGTGTGTGAGTGTCTGTGCGTGTGCGTGTGTGCGTGTGTGCGTGTGTGCGTGTGTGCGTGTGTGCGTGTGTGTGTGAGCATGTAAACGGCACACCTCCTGCTGGATGGGTTGGTGTTGATCAGCTTCATCTGGTCGTGTGCAGTGAGTTCTGTTTGATTAGGGTTAGAGCTCAACTCGACAGACTGGAGAGACAGACAGACTGAAGAGACAGACAGACTGGAGAGACAGACAGACTCAACCTTCATGTCTCACCCCATCTGCTGTAAAACACAGACAGAGGACGAGAAGACAGAATGAAGAAAGGAAAGCAGCAGCAGCTTTAGAAAGAGAGCAGCTGTAAAATGGGGGAGAGAGAGAGAGAGAGAGAGAGAGCGGGCGAGCGAGAGCGTTGCCCTGAGATACAGGATGTCGTAACAGACGGAGCGCTGGACTGTGGGAGGGGAGCAGAGAGACGGAGAGAGAGAGCGAGGGAGGGAGAGAGAGGGAGAGAGAGAGAGACGGCTCAGATCCCCCCGCTCTCTCTCAGTGGTGTGGCCCGCTGAGCGCACAGATCTGTTATTGTGCAGCGCTGCAGAGACGGAGAGACAGACGTGTGGAGCTGCGCTTTCATCAGGAAACGAGTGCGCTGGAGGACGAGTGCGACCGCAGGAACATCATCAGGGCGGCCGTCCTCGCGTCTCTGTGTCCTCCATCCTTTATTTTCCTCCAAGGAAGAGGAGAAGAGAGGAGGAGGAGGAAGAGCGCCCCCTCCCCTCGCTCACGGCCAGCAGAGCGCTCCGGAAACACAGACAGAGAGAGAGAGAGAGAGAGAGAGAGAGAGAGTTCTATTCCTCCTGCTTCTGCTCCGTCCTTCTCTCGGGAGCGAGCGGCTTGCTCATGTCCGTCAACTCAGAAAAATCCTCTTCCCCAGAAAGGTATCGCGTCCTCATCTACCTGTCTGTCCTCCATCTCCTCTCTCTCTCTCTCTCTCTCTCTCTCTCTCTCTCTCTCGCTCTGTTTGTCGGTGTCCTCCTGTCTTCTGTTGTGTTCTCTGATATCAAATGCAAACACGGGCAAGAGCTGTATTTCACTGCACACACACACACACACACACACACACAGGCGCGCAATGGTCTGAATTCTACATGCGCTTCTAGACACAATATCAGGCGTCCGCGCGGTGTGATATCTGAGCCGGACTCCATTGATCTGCTCTGCTGGAGCTGCTGTTATATAGGCCATCAGAAGCGCTGACTCCGGCCTGGAGACAGCAGCTCAACACGCATGTGCTGGTTCTGAAGACAGCAGCTCAACACACATGTGCTGGTCCTGAAGACAGCAGCTCAACACGCATGTGCTGGTTCTGAAGACAGCAGCTCAACACGCATGTGCTGGACCTGAAGACAGCAGCTCAACACGCATGTGCTGGTTCTGAAGACAGCAGCTCAACACACATGTGCTGGTTCTGAAGACAGCAGCTCAACACGCATGTGCTGGTTCTGAAGACAGCAGCTCAACACACATGTGCTGGTCCTGAAGACAGCAGCTCAACACGCATGTGCTGGTCCTGAAGACAGCAGCTCAACACGCATGTGCTGGACCTGAAGACAGCAGCTCAACACGCATGTGCTGGTTCTGAAGACAGCAGCTCAACACGCATGTGCTGGTTCTGAAGACAGCAGCTCAACACACATGTGCTGGTCCTGAAGACAGCAGCTCAAAACACATGTGCTGGTCCTGAAGACAGCAGCTCAACACGCATGTGCTGGTTCTGAAGACAGCAGCTCAACACGCATGTGCTGGTTCTGAAGACAGCAGCTCAACACGCATGTGCTGGTTCTGAAGACAGCAGCTCAACACGCATGTGCTGGTCCTGAAGACAGCAGCTCAAAACACATGTGCTGGTCCTGAAGACAGCAGATCAACACGCATGTGCTGGTCCTGAAGACAGCAGCTCAACACGCATGTGCTGGACCTGAAGACAGCAGCTCAACACGCATGTGCTGGTTCTGAAGACAGCAGCTCAACACGCATGTGCTGGACCTGAAGACAGCAGCTCAAAACACATGTGCTGGTTCTGAAGACAGCAGATCAACACGCATGTGCTGGTCCTGAAGACAGCAGCTCAACACGCATGTGCTGGACCTGAAGACAGCAGCTCAACACGCATGTGCTGGTTCTGAAGACAGCAGCTCAACACGCATGTGCTGGACCTGAAGACAGCAGCTCAACACGCATGTGCTGGTTCTGAAGACAGCAGCTCAACACGCATGTGCTGGTCCTGAAGACAGCAGCTCAAAACACATGTGCTGGTCCTGAAGACAGCAGCTCAACACGCATGTGCTGGTTCTGAAGACAGCAGCTCAACACGCATGTGCTGGACCTGAAGACAGCAGCTCAACACGCATGTGCTGGTTCTGAAGACAGCAGCTCAACACGCATGTGCTGGACCTGAAGACAGCAGCTCAACACGCATGTGCTGGTTCTGAAGACAGCAGCTCAACACGCATGTGCTGGTCCTGAAGACAGCAGCTCAAAACACATGTGCTGGTCCTGAAGACAGCAGCTCAACACGCATGTGCTGGTTCTGAAGATAGCAGCTCAACACGCATGTGCTGGTTCTGAAGACAGCAGCTCAACACGCATGTGCTGGACCTGAAGACAGCAGCTCAACACGCATGTGCTGGTTCTGAAGACAGCAGCTCAACACGCATGTGCTGGTTCTGAAGACAGCAGCTCAACACGCATGTGCTGGTTCTGAAGACAGCAGCTCAACACGCATGTGCTGGTTCTGAAGACAGCAGATCAACACGCATGTGCTGGACCTGAAGACAGCAGCTCAACACGCATGTGCTGGTTCTGAAGACAGCAGCTCAACACGCATGTGCTGGTTCTGAAGACAGCAGCTCAACACGCATGTGCTGGACCTGAAGACAGCAGATCAACACGCATGTGCTGGTTCTGAAGACAGCAGCTCAACACGCATGTGCTGGTTCTGAAGACAGCAGCTCAACACACATGTGCTGGACCTGAAGACAGCAGCTCAACACGCATGTGCTGGACCTGAAGACAGCAGATCAACACTCATGTGCTGGTCCTGGAGACAGCAGCTCAACACGCATGTGCTGGTCCTGAAGACAGCAGCTCAACACGCATGTGCTGGTCCTGAAGACAGCAGCTCAACACGCATGTGCTGGTCCTGAAGACAGCAGCTCAACACGCATGTGCTGGTCCTGAAGACAGCAGCTCAACACGCATGTGCTGGTCCTGAAGACAGTAGCTCAACACACATGTGCTGGACCTGAAGACAGCAGCTCAACACGCATGTGCTGGTCCTGAAGACAGCAGCTCAACACGCATGTGCTGGTCCTGAAGACAGCAGCTCAACACGCATGTGCTGGTCCTGAAGACAGTAGCTCAACACACATGTGCTGGACCTGAAGACAGCAGCTCAACACTCATGTGCTGGACCTGAAGACAGCAGATCAACACACATGTGCTGGTCCTGAAGACAGCAGCTCAACACGCATGTGCTGGACCTGAAGACAGCAGCTCAACACATATGTGCTGGTCCTGAAGACAGCAGCTCAACACTCATGTGCTGGACCTGAAGACAGCAGATCAACACGCATGTGCTGGACCTGAAGACAGCAGATCAACACGCATGTGCTGGTCCTGAAGACAGCTGATCAACACGCATGTGCTGGTCCTGAAGACAGCAGCTCAACACGCATGTGCTGGTTCTGAAGACAGCAGATCAACACACATGTGCTGGACCTGAAGACAGCAGCTCAACACGCATGTGCTGGACCTGAAGACAGCAGATCAACACGCATGTGCTGGTTCTGAAGACAGCAGCTCAACACGCATGTGCTGGACCTGAAGACAGCAGCTCAACACGCATGTGCTGGACCTGAAGACAGCAGCTCAACACGCATGTGCTGGACCTGAAGACAGCAGCTCAACACGCATGTGCTGGACCTGAAGACAGCAGATCAACACGCATGTGCTGGTCCTGAAGACAGCAGCTCAACACGCATGTGCTGGACCTGAAGACAGCAGATCAACACGCATGTGCTGGACCTGAAGACAGCAGATTAACACGCATGTGCTGGAGCCCAGCGTCACATGACCCGCACACCAGAACATGTGGAGTCTCCGGTGACCTGCTGTCCTGGACGCTGTTATGATGACTCTCAGGTTAGGCTCCTGCGGAACGAAGGGATATTTGCCTTCCCTAAATGACGGGAACCTTTCAGAGGTCAAATGAGCGGATGTGAGCATCCCTGACCCAGAGGACTGATGTAGGACCGGCGGAAGCTCCTCCAGAATGACCAACAGGTTACCCAGCAGCAGGTGAGTGACCTCGGCTAATGGGGTGTAGAGCAGGCTGTGGTCAGTGAGAGCTCTGCGTCTGTTGAGGAGCAGAGACGTCATCAGAGACCCGAGGGCCACAGGTCATCAGAGACCCGAGGGCCACAGGTCATCAGAGACCCGAGGGCCACAGGTCATCAGAGACCCGAGGGCCACAGGTTAGCTGAATCTGAGGATGAAGCAGAGAGGAGCTGTGGGGTTTGGGTCAGTTACTGACCGGCTCGTTTCAGTCCGTCTGACTGACAGATAATATGGCCAAGCTGCTCTGGCCGTACAGGTCTGGATCTCGGGTTCAGTGCCACAGCAGCGGCCCGTTATATTGTGAACATGCCCTGACCCGAGCTCTCCAGAGATCTACACACACCAGTGTTTATTCCACTGGTCAGTCAAACACACCTGAAGCAGCTGATCTCGCTCTGGCTGGCGTATCACACACTTCCAGAGAGATCACCTGATGACTCTAGAGTCTTCTGGATCAGCTGCTGTCTCTGTTCATCTCCTGTCATGTGATCCCTGTTAGTGGACATGACACCAGCTCACAGCAGCAGTCCTGACAGGTGTGTGTGTGTCTGTGTGTGTGTGTGTGTCTGTGTCTGTGTTTGTGTGTGTGTGTGTGTGTGTGTGTGTGTGTGTGTGTGTGTGTGGGGTATTGATACACCAGTAGGGTTACAGTTAGGCTTATTTTGATAATATTGTAGCGAGGTGTGTTTTTCAGGGAAGAAGGAGGCGGGAACTGCCGAACTTTCACGCATTTTAATCCAAAATAAACAAATACAGAACGCAAAGAGAGACGGCAGGTCTGGTCCTCTCTCGTCCTTCATTGTCGTTGCTTCTCCTTTTATGCTCCTGTAGCTCCTCAGTAAGATTGGCTCATTATCAATCACGGAGAGCGAGAGAACTAACCCAGAGGCTCGTGTACTAGATGCCCAGTGGACGGCTCCACCCTCCTCCGCCTCCTCCACTTCAGCGTTCCCTCGCTCCGCCTGCTCCTCCTCATCATGGCGGACAGCAGCAGGCCTGGCCCCCGGAGAACTTCTCCGTCCCCGCACAGACAGACCTACAGTTAGTTCATGAGCTCTAGACCAGTGGTCCCAACCTTTTTTACTCGAAGGCCTCCTCCTCTCCGGATAAATACTGCAAGGCCCACCGACCCCAAAAAAATCACGATATATTAACATTCAGTGTCTTTTTTGCAAACATACTTTGCAGACATTCTTTACAACTTAGAAGTGCTTACTCTGCTCAGTTATACAGTACAATAAGTACAAATACACAAAGTCAACCTGCCATAGCAAACAAGACCACAGGGAGATGCCAAAGGACCTCAAAGAACTACTATACGGGTCCATTCATAATTAATAAACACACTAAAATACAAATGAAAAATACAATTGTTATGCCTGTGTAACACCACTGATACTCACACACTTCTCCAAAGCACACTTCTTCGGCGAGCATCCGTTATAAAACACTCAAAGTCCATTCAATTGGACAACTACGTGAATATATTATGCGTTCATGCAGAAATATGAAGTTATATCGATCAGTGAGCCGAGAGCGCATGTTTTTGTTTGAGCATCAATAACACACTCGCGAGTGCCTAATGTATGACTCCTGCATGTGTCACTGTAATCGTCTTCATTACAATCATCACCCAAACAAAACTTTATTTAGTGAGAGCGCACACACACGGTTTGTGCATCAGTTATAACGGACACGCGTGTGCCTAATGTATGTCACTGCAATCGTCTTTACCTTCATCACATCCTCATCCATCAACCCTTTAGTGACACTGGTTCTCTTTATCCGACTGAAGTGTGTGTGTTCATGAAGCGGCGCGGTCTGTATTTCACACAGGAACGCCTTGGGCTGCTCCCAATCCAAAACAATCTCAGAATACGTACGAGAGAGAGGTGGTTCTTATTTATATTTTTACTTTATATAATTTATCTCTTATTATTTAACGTATCAATAATACAATTTATGAATTATATTAGTATATTCAAATTAATTGTAAGTTATCCAACCCTAACCCTAACCCTAACTGCGGCCCACAGGTTGAGAACCACTGCTCTAGATTATTGTAATGTTCATGAGCTGTAGATTATTGTAATGTTGATGAGCTGTAGATTATTGTAATGTTCATGAGCTGTAGATTATTGTAATGTTCATGAGCTGTAGATTATTGTAATGTTGATGAGCTGTAGATTATTGTAATGTTCATGAGCTGTAGATTATTGTAATGTTCATGAGCTGTAGATTATTGTAATGTTGATGAGCTGTAGATTATTGTAATGTTCATGAGCTGTAGATTATTGTAATGTTCATGAGCTGTACATTATTGTAATGTTGATGAGCTGTAGATTATTGTAATGTTGATGAGCTGTAGATTATTGTAATGTTGATGAGCTGTAGATTATTGTAATGTTCATGAGCTGTAGATTATTGTAATGTTGATGAGCTGTAGATTATTGTAATGTTGATGAGCTGTAGATTATTGTAATGTTGATGAGCTGTAGATTATTGTAATGTTCATGAGCTGTAGATTATTGTAATGTTGATGAGCTGTAGATTATTGTAATGTTGATGAGCTGTAGATTATTGTAATGTTGATGAGCTGTAGATTATTGTAATGTTGATGAGCTGTAGATTATTGTAATGTTGATGAGCTGTAGATTATTGTAATGTTGATGAGCTGTAGATTATTGTAATGATGATGAGCTGTAGATTATTGTAATGTTCATGAGCTGTAGATTATTGTAATGTTGATGAGCTGTAGATTATTGTAATGATGATGAGCTGTAGATTATTGTAATGTTCATGAGCTGTAGATTATTGTAATGTTGATGAGCTGTAGATTATTGTAATGTTGATGAGCTGTAGATTATTGTAATGTTCATGAGCTGTAGATTATTGTAATGTTGATGAGCTGTAGATTATTGTAATGTTGATGAGCTGTAGATTATTGTAATGATGATGAGCTGTAGATTATTGTAATGTTCATGAGCTGTAGATTATTGTAATGTTGATGAGCTGTAGATTATTGTAATGTTGATGAGCTGTAGATTATTGTAATGTTGATGAGCTGTAGATTATTGTAATGTTCATGAGCTGTAGATTATTGTAATGTTCATGAGCTGTAGATTATTGTAATGTTGATGAGCTGTAGATTATTGTAATGTTCATGAGCTGTAGATTATTGTAATGTTGATGAGCTGTAGATTATTGTAATGTTCATGAGCTGTAGATTATTGTAATGTTCATGAGCTGTAGATTATTGTAATGTTGATGAGCTGTAGATTATTGTAATGTTGATGAGCTGTAGGTTATTGTAATGTTGATGAGCTGTAGGTTATTGTAATGTTGATGAGCTGTAGATTATTGTAATGTTGATGAGCTGTAGGTTATTGTAATGTTGATGAGCTGTAGATTATTGTAATGTTCATGAGCTGTAGATTATTGTAATGTTCATGAGCTGTAGATTATTGTAATGTTGATGAGCTGTAGATTATTGTAATGTTGATGAGCTGTAGATTATTGTAATGTTCATGAGCTGTAGATTATTGTAATGTTGATGAGCTGTAGATTATTGTAATGTTCATGAGCTGTAGATTATTGTAATGTTCATGAGCTGTAGATTATTGTAATGTTCATGAGCTGTAGATTATTGTAATGTTCATGAGCTGTAGATTATTGTAATGTTGATGAGCTGTAGATTATTGTAATGTTCATGAGCTGTAGATTATTGTAATGTTGATGAGCTGTAGATTATTGTAATGTTGATGAGCTGTAGATTATTGTAATGTTCATGAGCTGTAGATTATTGTAATGTTGATGAGCTGTAGATTATTGTAATGTTGATGAGCTGTAGATTATTGTAATGTTGATGAGCTGTAGATTATTGTAATGATGATGAGCTGTAGATTATTGTAATGTTCATGAGCTGTAGATTATTGTAATGTTGATGAGCTGTAGATTATTGTAATGTTGATGAGCTGTAGATTATTGTAATGTTGATGAGCTGTAGATTATTGTAATGTTGATGAGCTGTAGATTATTGTAATGTTGATGAGCTGTAGATTATTGTAATGTTCATGAGCTGTAGATTATTGTAATGTTGATGAGCTGTAGATTATTGTAATGTTCATGAGCTGTAGATTATTGTAATGTTCATGAGCTGTAGATTATTGTAATGTTGATGAGCTGTAGATTATTGTAATGTTGATGAGCTGTAGGTTATTGTAATGTTGATGAGCTGTAGGTTATTGTAATGTTGATGAGCTGTAGATTATTGTAATGTTGATGAGCTGTAGGTTATTGTAATGTTGATGAGCTGTAGATTATTGTAATGTTGATGAGCTGTAGATTATTGTAATGTTGATGAGCTGTAGATTATTGTAATGTTCATGAGCTGTAGATTATTGTAATGTTGATGAGCTGTAGATTATTGTAATGTTCATGAGCTGTAGATTATTGTAATGTTCATGAGCTGTAGATTATTGTAATGTTGATGAGCTGTAGATTATTGTAATGTTGATGAGCTGTAGATTATTGTAATGTTGATGAGCTGTAGATTATTGTAATGTTCATGAGCTGTAGATTATTGTAATGTTGATGAGCTGTAGATTATTGTAATGTTGATGAGCTGTAGATTATTGTAATGTTGATGAGCTGTAGATTATTGTAATGTTCATGAGCTGTAGATTATTGTAATGTTCATGAGCTGTAGATTATTGTAATGATGATGAGCTGTAGATTATTGTAATGTTCATGAGCTGTATATTATTGTAATGTTCATGAGGTGTAGATTATTGTAATGTTGATGAGGTGTAGTAGATTATTGTAATGTTGATGAGCTGTAGATTATTGTAATGTTGATGAGCTGTAGGTTATTGTAATGTTGATGAGCTGTAGGTTATTGTAATGTTGATGAGCTGTAGATTATTGTAATGTTCATGAGCTGTAGATTATTGTAATGTTCATGAGCTGTAGATTATTGTAATGTTGATGAGCTGTAGATTATTGTAATGTTCATGAGCTGTAGATTATTGTAATGTTGATGATCTGTAGGTTATTGTAATATTGATGAGCTGTAGGTTATTGTAATGTTGATGAGCTGTAGGTTATTGTAATGTTGATGAGCTGTAGATTATTGTAATGTTCATGAGCTGTAGATTATTGTAATGTTGATGAGCTGTAGATTATTGTAATGTTGATGAGCTGTAGGTTATTGTAATGTTGATGAGCTGTAGATTATTGTAATGTTCATGAGCTGTAGATTATTGTAATGTTCATGAGCTGTAGATTATTGTAATGTTCATGAGCTGTAGATTATTGTAATGTTCATGAGCTGTAGATTATTGTAATATTGATGAGCTGTAGATTATTGTAATGTTGATGAGCTGTAGATTATTGTAATGTTGATGAGCTGTAGATTATTGTAATGTTGATGAGCTGTAGATTATTGTAATGTTCATGAGCTGTAGATTATTGTAATGTAGATGAGCTGTAGATTATTGTAATGTTGATGAGCTGTAGATTATTGTAATGTTGATGAGCTGTAGATTATTGTAATGTTGATGAGCTGTAGATTATTGTAATGTTGATGAGCTGTAGATTATTGTAATGTTGATGAGCTGTAGATTATTGTAATGTTGATGAGCTGTAGATTATTGTAATGTTGATGAGCTGTAGATTATTGTAATGTTGATGAGCTGTAGATTATTGTAATGTTGATGAGCTGTAGATTATTGTAATGTTCATGAGCTGTAGATTATTGTAATGTTGATGAGCTGTAGATTATTGTAATGTTCATGAGCTGTAGATTATTGTAATGTAGATGAGCTGTAGATTATTGTAATGTTGATGAGCTGTAGATTATTGTAATGTTGATGAGCTGTAGATTATTGTAATGTTGATGAGCTGTAGATTATTGTAATGTTGATGAGCTGTAGATTATTGTAATGTTCATGAGCTGTAGATTATTGTAATGTTGATAAACTGTAGATTATTGTAATGTTCATGAGCTGTAGATTATTGTAAAGCTCTACTGGGTGGTTGCCCTGCTCGCCTAATAAATAAACTCCAGCTGGTCCAAAACGCAGCAGCTCCAGTTCTTACTAGATCCAGGAAGTATAACCATATTAGCCCAGTTCTGTCAACACTGCACTGGGGACTCAAGTCTATTCACCATCAGTTATAAAGCGATTTTAACGATATAGATTGTTTCAAAGCAGCTTCACAGTGGTAAAGTGTGAAAACACTCTAATTTAACTCTCCAGTGACGTAATCGCTGCTGTTCTGTAGAATCACAACCCATAATAACCCATCATCAGTATTCGCATCATATTGGCGTCTCTGCTATCCAGACGTCAGCATCTGCCACTGGAAAACATCTGCTGCTGGAATGACGAGAGCATTGATTGTGTGTGAGTGTGATTTCTTGAGTGTGTGTGAGCTGGTCATGAGATTCCTGGCGTGGCTCTGGGTCGCTGAAGCTCCACTGAGACTCAGGCAGAGAGAGAGGAGACCTTCAGCCCAGATCCTCCAGCATTATGGATCACAGTTACTCTCACTCCAGGACCTTTGCTTTAGCGCTCTGTGCACTGCGATCACGACATCGAGCCATGCGCAGGTAACGTGTGTGTGTGTGTGTGTGTGTTTATCGCCAGCGATGATGAGATTGTCTGAGCCAATCAGATTCACTCAGACACATGACTGCTCTGCGTATTGAAGTCTTAAAGGTACAGTAATAAAAGCAGCCTGTGTAAGTGTGTGGATGGTAAACAGAGGCTGAAATCTCACGGTGTGTGTCTGTGTTTGGTGGACTCGTTTGATACACGATGGGCAGAATGTGACGCTCAGCCTGTGAATGTGTGTGTGGGGTGTGAATGGAGACACTGAACTATATTTGTTCCCATTGAGCCGAGTGAACGTCAGTGTGTCTGCATGTGTGCTTTATTCTTAAAGAATGAATTTTATGTCCAGCTGGATTCTAGATTTGTGTCTGTAGTTTCTATGGCAACAGGATGAAGGTGTTCTGTGCGCTTCGAGATGTGTCTGACCGCTGTGTGTGTGTGTTCCTGTAGGCCCGACACACAGAAGGTTCCGTCCACTCCTCCCCCTCCTCCTCCTCCTCCACCTCCTCCACCTCCACCTCCACCCCCCCCACCTGAGCCCGTGGCCCCGCCGGAGCCGGAGGAGGAGATTCTGGGCTCTGATGATGAAGAGCAAGAGGATCCGGCCGACTACTGCAAAGGTAGCGCACATCTCTCTCTGACTGTGTGTCTGTCTGTGTGTCTGAGTGTCTGTGTGTGTGTGTCTGTGTGTGTCTGAGTGTCTGTGTGTGTGTGTCTGTGTGTCTGAGTGTCTGTGTGTGTGTGTCTGTGTGTGTCTGTGTGTGTCTGTGTGTGTCTGTGTGTGTCTGTCTGTGTGTCTGTCTGTGTGTGTGTCTGTGTCTGTGTGTGTGTCTGTCTGTGTGTGTGTCTGTTTGTGTGTGTGTCTGTGTGTCTGTCTGTCTGTCTGTGTGTGTGTGTGTGTGTGTCTGTTTTCTATTTTTTTTTTTTTTACTTTATTTATATAGCGCATAGTTTATATGGTTAATTTAGTTTAATAATTAGATTTGTTTGGATATTTAGTTGAATATGTAGTGTCCCCAACTGAGCACGCCAAGCCAGAGGCAACAGTGGCAAGGAAACCCAAACCCCATCAGGAGCAGAATGGAGGAAAATAAACCTTGGAGAAACCAGGCTCAGTCGGGGGGGCAGTTCTCCTCTGGCCAATTAACAAACAGCGTATGATTATTATTCTGGCAACTTTACAGGTCAGAGGTCATAATAGATCAGAATATTTAAAAGATCGGAGTCATCACGCCGGAGATGGGTTTATTGAGGATGCCGTGACGATGAGGCAGTTAAGATAAACCGTTTAGTGCTTTGTAAGTAATAAGCAAGATTTTAAAATGTATGTGATGTTTAATAGGCAGCCAGTGCAGTGTTGACAGAAGCGGCTAATATGGTCACACTTCCTGGTTCTAGTAAGAACTGGAGCTGCTGCGTTTTGGACCAGTTGGAGTTTATTTATTAAGCGAGCAGGGCAACCACCCAGTAGAGCATTACAATAATCTAACCTTGAGGTCATGAACGCATTAACTCACTGTTCAGCATTTTGCATTGAGAGCATGTGCCGTAATTTAGATATATTTTTAAGATGGTAGAAAGCAGTTTTACAGATGCTAGAAACGTGGCTTTCAGATGAGAGATTGGTATCAAAGAGCACACCCAGGTTCCTCACTGACGACGAGGACTTGACAGAGCAGCATCAAGTGTTAGACAGTATTCTAGGTTACTACTTGTGGAGCTTTTTTGTCCAATAATTAAAAAAAATTTTTTTCCTGAATTGAGTTGCAGGAAATTACTGGTCATCCAATGTTTTATATCAGCTCTGCATTCCGTTAATCTTGTGAATTGTTAAGTTTCTTCAGGGCGTGAAGAAATCTAGAGCTGAGTATCGTCAGCATAACAATGAAAACTAACGCCATGCTTCCTAATGATATCTCCCAGTGGTAGCATGTACAGGGTGAAGAGTAGCGGTCCTAGCACTGAGCCCTGTGGTACTCCATACTGAACTTGTGCTCGGTGGGACATCTCTTCATTTACTGCTACAAACTGATAACGGTCACATAGGTGTGATTTAAACCATGATAAAGCAATTCCACTAATACCTACATAATTTTCGAGTCTATTCAAAAGAATGTTGTGGTCGATAGTATCGAATGCAGTGCTAAGATCGAGTAACACGGACCCACTTTATATTAGGTGGCCTTAACTACTATGGACTAACATTTAATTAATAATTTGATACAATGCACTTATTGTGTACATACATGTTTTTACATTGTACTTACATTTTTAAAAATACCTGCATGTAATTACATCTGTAATTAATTTCTGTAGTTACATTTGTAATTACACAGTTGACACTTCCCTTACACCTAACCCTACCCTTAAACTTACCCACACCACCACACCTGTCCCTAACCCTACCCTTAAACTTACCCACACCACCACACCTGTCCCTAACCCTACCCGTATCCCGCCTCAATATAAGCAAAGGTGTTTTACAATACAATTTGAACACAGTAAGAACTCTAAATTTTTGATGTAAGTACATAGTACTTAAAGGGTTAGTTCACCCAAAAATGAAAATTCTGTCATTAATTACTCACCATTATGTCGTTCGAGACCCATAAGACCTCCGTTCATATTCGGAACACAAATGAAGATATTTTAGTGTAAAGCTGATGCTGAGAAAGGCTTCAGATAGGCCTCCATTGGCATTCAGTACACTTATACTCCCAAGACCGATAAAAGGCACTTAAAATGTCGTTACAAAGTCCATCTCACCACAGTGACTCTACAATAATCTTACGATGCGACGACAATAGTTTTTGTGCGCAAAAAAAATCAAAATAACACCTTTATCCAACTTGTTATTGCCTTCCGCGTGTGCCTCCACGACGCATGCGCGAGAATATGACGTAGCGCCGGGGTTTGGGAATCCATGAAATGCACACTCTAACCCCATTTTGAGCACTACGCCGAGACCTAAAGCACGATCAATGTAGAATCCAACAGCTGAGATACGCGCGTCTTCCTCTGCTTGTAAACAAATCACTTCTGGGTCATCTGTCCGAACGCCGGATCTGCGTCATATTCTTGCGCATGCGTCATGGAGGCACACACGGAAGGCAGTAACAAGTTGGAAAAAGGTGTTATTTTGATTTTTTTTGCGCACAAAAACTATTGTCGTCGCATCGTAAGATTATTATAGAGTCACTGTGGTGATATGGACTTTGTAACAATGTTTTGAGTGCCTTTTATCCGTCTTGGGAGTATAAGTGTACTGAATGCCAATGGAGGCATATCTGAAGCCTTTCTCAGCCATCAGCTTTCAACAAAAATATCTTCATTTGTGTTCCGAATATGAACGGAGGTCTTACGGGTCTCGAACGACGTGAGGGTGAGTAATTAATGACAGAATTTTCATTTTTGGGTGAACTAACCCTTTAAGGCCACCTAATATAAAGTGGGGCCAGTAACACTAATAGAGAGATACAGCCACGATCGGATGATAAGAGTAAATCATGTGTAAAGCTGCGTTTCCACCGAAATTACCCGGAACTATTTGTACCTGGAACTTTTTTCCCTGGAACTTTTTCTCCCCCAGACCTGCTACAATCTGCGTTTCCACCGCGGTCTAAAGTACCGGGGAGATTAGGCAAATTAGTCCGGTGACGTGGCATTGCGCGCGACTGCTTCTCCCAGTCACCGACGGACATGAATCACTTTTGCGCGATACTGTCTGCAACAATAACAAGTGGAGGAGATGCAAGCAGCGCTGCTTTTGCTTATGTATACACATTACCAACACTGCTTATTTAAACGTGCACTTTCACCTGGTTTGACCATTTTAATGCAAAATGGGATGATGGGCAATCCAAAATCTGAATGTGTTGTAATAGCTCAATTCCAAAACAAAATATTTTCTATAAAAGGATAATGAGGTCAGTCATTCATGACAGATGTGTGAAAAGTTAATTGAATGAAAACAATAGACTGAATTAAGCGGTTGAAAGATTAGGTACTAGACTGCAAGTATTTTATTTTTTATCACAATAACATCTCTTAACATTCACAAAAAAAAGTCACATGACTAGTATTACAATATGCTTCATTAAATGCATAATTTTAGAGACTTCTTCCTCAAATTTGAAATGAAGCAGGACCACACTTATGGCTTCACTTAAGTTGTGGTTATAAGTTATTATACTACATTCACATAGTTATACATTTAAAAATATAATATTTGGGTTTTCTAGATATGTTTATGTGCATATTCAGAAAGACTTGCGAGCAGCAGCCCTTTTATTTGCTTCCTACACTATATGAATACAATTAGAATGTGGTTATATAGTTCTGCCAGAAAGACTCGGGAGAATAAATACTGTGACAATTATCCATTTATTAACAACCCAGCAAGCAATAAAGTATATTGGCATAGGCCCCGTCCGTAGCTCGCAATCTGAGGGTCCGGACTCTGCATATCCTGCCTGAAGACGAAGGCAGAGGCGCAGCCGACCCCCCCCCCCCCCCCCCCCCCGACCCCCCCCGTGAGGTATGGAAGGGACCATCCTGGTGGTGGTGGGGTGGATGTAGGAAAGGATTTGACTTGGAGGTGGTGGGGAGGATGGTGGTGAATTGGAGCGTCAGCATCTGCGAACTCAGACGAGCGTAAGTACCGATCTTTTATACCAAGTATTAGAATGTGATTGGATAGATACATTTAAAGTGACATGACAATTAAGTCTTCCCGGCAGAACTTATGCTAAAGCTTCCATTTAGAATGTGGAAATTAAAGACACAGTGACATTTTACACATTTGACTTTATTTTAGACAGATTAGTTCTTACAAAATTAAAATAAGTGTGCAAAGACAAATAAATTACTAGAACAATAAAATGAAAATATAAAATGTGAAAACAACAATATAAAAAAAAGTGTATTTTTCAGTAACCTGTCCAAGAGCTGTGCCAACACGTACAATATATAAAGTACAAATGTGGTAGTGCAAATGCTTCATTCCAGCGGCTGGTCGTTGTGGCTACTTCTTGAACGACTGGACAAACTGTCCAAGAACAGACAGAAACCCGGTCTGAAAGTCCCTCTGCTTTCTTCCGCTTCTGACTGGTGGAATGCCAACTCTTGCCTCCTCATCTCTCCTCGGCCTGGCTCTCCAGTAACAGCTGCATATATTGGTCAGTTCTTGTCCATGCTGCAGGACGGCCCGGTTAGCATCCTCCATGTCCCTCAGTGCATCAAGGAAGTCACAGTCCCTTTTCCTTTTCTCTAAGTAGAAAAATTGCACTGAAACACATGGAAATTAATACACAAGGCAACCATGAAACAATAGAAACCATCAATTAATTATTTAAAGTGTTTTCACTACAAATAATGAACAATTGTTTGCCCAGCTTGAACAATGCCCAGTGTGCCATTTTTATCATGACCAATTTAAGTTTACAATTAAAAACAACAAAACTACTCAAAACCATTAAGGATTACACAACAGTTTTTAAATATATACACATTTTTGTCAGCTTTATACCTCTGCGTGTGTGTGTTTCGGCAGGAGACACGGGGTTAACGTACTGGTGACTGCGGGGGAAAACACGCTGGTCTCCGTTGCTTGCAATTCATCAGGGCCACTCGTTACACCTGGAAAAGCACGTTGAAAAAAGTTACTGCAACGAGTTTAATAGATGATACCAAGATGATATATTTACCTTCAACCCACTCGGATTCCTGGATGGTTTCCAACAACGCACTAGCCGAGTCTTTCGTTACCGCTGTACCAGAAAAGGATGGTCTGTGTCCCAACAATACGCCGGTCGGAACCGCTCCGGTTGTTATCCTTTAATTTCTTGTAATCTTGTCTTAATTTCTTCAACTTCTCTCTGCACTGTTTTCCAGTGTGACTGGAACCGAGTCGATATCTTCAGGTATACCTTTTCATTGCGGGTCACAGTTTCCAGTTCCCGCTGGATGTCCTCCTCCGCTTATATGCTCAATAAAGCCTGAGCCTCGTCGTCGGTCCATCGGTCGAATTTTTTGTTGAACTCCATTGCTGCAAAGAAAATATTTACTGAACGCAGATCCCACGAAACCCACCTTGCAAAAGACTTTGCGAAAAAAAAATGCTGCGAGAGCTCAACCAATCAGCATGTTCAGCGCCCAAGGCCCACCCCCGAAAGTTCGCGAACTTTTCAAAAGTACCACCTCGCAAGCAGGGCCGTTTGGAGGGGGAAATATTTACCCGGAACTTCATTTAGACCCTGGTTCCTGCGGTCGAAACACACCGAGTTCCCCCCCCAAAGTTCCTAGTTCCGGGGTAAAGTTCCTGCGGTGGAAACGCGGCTTAACTCTAATGAGAGCAGTCTCAGTGCTATGATACGCTCTAAATCCTGACTGGAAATCCTCACAGATGCCATTTCTTTCTAAAAAGGAACATAATTGTGAAGACACTGCCTTTTCTAGTGTTTCTGACAGAAAGGGTAGATTGGAGATTTGTCTATAATTGACTAATTATGTGGGATCAAGTTGCGTTTTTTTAATAAGTGGTTTAATAATAGCCAACTTAAAAGTTTTCGGTACATATCCTAATGACAAAGATGAATTAATGATATTAAGAAGAGGATCTATGACCTCTGGTAGCATCTCTTTTAATAGCCTAGTCGGTATAGGGTCGAGCATACATGTTGTTGATTTTGATGATTTAACGAGTTTAGCCAATTCTTCTTCTCCTATAGCAGTGAATGAGTGTGTGAGTGTGTGTGTGTGTCTTCTCCTATAGCAGTGAATGAGTGTGTGTGTGTGTGTGTGTGTGTGTGTGTTCTCCTACAGCAGTGAATGAGCGTGTGTGTGTTTTCTCCTATAGCAGTGAATGAGTGTGTGTGTGTGTGTGTGTGTGTGTATATATGTGTGTGTGTCTTCTCCTATAGCAGTGAATGAGTGTGTGTGTGTGTGTGTGTGTGTGTGTATATATGTGTGTGTGTCTTCTCCTATAGCAGTGAATGAGTGTGAGTGTGTGTGTGTGTGTGTGTGTGTGTGTGTGTGTGTCTTCTCCTATAGCAGTGAATGAGTGTGTGTGTGTGTGTGTGTGTGTGTGTGTGTGTGTGTGTGTGTGTCTTCTCCTATAGCAGTGAATGAGTGTGTGTGTGTGTGTGTGTGTCCTCCTATAGCAGTGAATGAGTGTGTGTGAGTGTTTGTGTAAGTGTGTGTGTGTGTGTGTGTGTGTGTGTGTCTTCTCCTATAGCAGTGAATGAGTGTAATTTTTCCTCAGTGACACTACAATGCTCTGTCTGATGTGATACTGTTGTCGACGCTGCATGGTTAAAATTTTCTTCCTAATATTATCAATCTTACATGTGAAGAAGTTCATAAAGTCATTACTGCTGTGCTGTTTACAAACATCAGACGTTGAAGCTTTATTTTTGGTTAATTTAGCCACTGTATGGAATAAATACCTTGGGTTGTGTTTGTTTTCTTCTAAGAGAGTTGAGAAATAAGCAGATCTAGCAGTTTTGATGGCCTTTCTGAATGCAATCATGTGCTCTTTCCACAAATTACGAAAGACCTCTAGTTTTGTTTTCTTCCAGCTGCGCTCCATTTTTCTGGCTGCTGTTTTAAGGGCCTGAGTGAGTGAGTGAGTGAGTGTGAGAGTGAGAGTGAGAGTGAGAGAGTGAGAGTGAGAGTGAGAGTGAGAGTGAGAGTGAGAGTGAGAGTGAGTGAGAGTGTGAGTGTGAGTGTGGGCATGTTTTTGTGAAATATCAGGACACAAATGTGTATAATGACATGGGTATGACATAGGTATTACAAAAAGAGGGTGAAATATGAGGACGTTCCCCATGTCCTCACTTTCAAAATGCTTATAAATCACAGAATGAGGTTTTTTTCACAGAAAGTAAACTGTGCAGTTTCCTGTGATGGGTAGGTTTAGGGGCAAGGGCAGTGTAAGGGGATAGAAAATACGGTTTGTACGGTATAAAAACCATTACGCCTATGGAATGTCCTCACATTTCACAAAAACAAACAAGTGTATGTGTGTGTGTGTGTGTGTGTGTGTGCTTGTTGTACCACGGCGTTGGACTATTTTCTTTAATCTTCTTTAAGCGCAGAGGAGCAACTGTGTCTAAAGTGCTGGAAAAGAGAGTCAATTGTTTCTGTTGCAACATCGAGTTCTTCTATACTATCTGGGATGCTGAGCAGATGATACTGATGAGAAAGATTATTTAAAAAGCAATCTTTAGTAGCGGCAGTGATTGTCCTGCCATATTTGAAGCAAGGGGATGGCTTTGGAACCTTAGCTAAATTAAGTATACATGATACTAAGTAATGATCTGAGATGTCATCGCTCTGCTGCAGAATTTCAACGGTATCAACATTTATTCCATGTGACAATATTAGGTCTAAAGTATGATTATGGCGATGAGTGGCTCCTGACACGTGTTGCCTAACTCCAATAGAGTTTAGAATGTCTTTAAATGCTAATCCCAATGCGTCTTTTTTGCTGTCTACATGGATATTAAAATCACCAAAAATTAGTGCTTTATCTACGGCCAGAACTAACTCTGATAGAAAATCAGCAAATTCTTTGATAAAGTTTGTATTATGCCCAGGTGGCCTGTATACAGTAGCTAACACAAATGTTGAACGGGTTTTATCATGTACACTACATAACGTTACATAAAGCACCAAAACTTCGAAGGATTTATATTTGAAACTAGACTTCTGAGTAATACTGAAGATATTATTATAAATTACAGTAACTCCTCCCCCTTTACCTTTCAGACGCGGCTCATGTTTATAACAATAATCTTGGGGCGTGGACTTATTTAAGGTAATGTAGTCGTCAGGTTTTAGCCAGGTTTCTGTCAAACACAGCACATCTAGATTATTAACAATAAGCGCTTTTGGGGAAAGGGATTGAATATTCAGCAACCCAAGCTTTATCAATTGTTCATCTGTGTTATATCTGTTGTTTATTTGTTGGACATCAATTTAATTTTTACTGTTGAATGGTTTTGATGTTTTTTGTATTTACTAATTCGGGGAACAGACAGTCTCTATAAGATAATATCTAGGTGAAAGAGTCTCTATGTGCTGGGATTTATCTGACTCCGGTAACGTGAGACAGCTAGCAGACGGTCGGTTTAGCCAGTTTGTCTGCTATCTGACCTGGGCCCTAGTGAGTCAAGGTTTAGCTCTAAGACTATGTGCCAAATTACTAGAGAGAAGAGCGGAACCACCCCAAGAGGGATGGATGCCATCCTTCTTCAACAGGTCAGGTCTGCCCCAAAAACTTTTCCAATTGTCTATGAACCCTATGTTATTTTGCAGACACCACTTAGACAACCAGCCATTGAGTGATGATAGTCTGCTAACTATCTTCACTCCGCCTAACAGGGAGCGGTCCAGAACAAAAAACAGCCTCTGACATCGTACTAGCGAGTTCACACACCTCTTTAATGTTAATTTTGGTGATCTCCGACTGGCGAAGTCGAACATCATTAGTGCCGACGTGAATAATAATCTTAGAGAATTTACGATTAGCTTTAGCCAGCACTTTTAAATTTGCTTTGATGTCAGGCGCTCTGGCTCCTGGTAAACAAGTGACTATGGTGGCTGGTGTCTCTATCTTCACGTTCCGTGTAATAGATTCGCCAATGACTAGGGCACTTTCAACAGGATACTCAGTGGGTGCTTCACTAAGAGGGGAGAACCTGTTTGATGTTCTAACCGGAGCGGAAGAGCGGTTTTTAGATCCGTGACTATGCCGTCTCACAGTCACCCTGTGCCCTGCTGCACAGAGAATAGAGATGAAAAACAAAATTATACAGGACAAAAAACACAATCCAGACAGGAAGCCGCTGCGCAACAGTGAGAACAGACCGTCTGATGGCAGGTGAAATGAAAACAAACGTTTCTAAGCAGTCGTACACACCAAAATAGATCTAAACAGATTCCAGCCTAATACTGATGCTTCATCATTTTTATTTTAAATACATTTTCATGCCGATCTCTGGTTATTCTGGCTATACATTCCCAGCCTGAAGTGTTTTTTCTGTCCTTTTCTTTATTGAGCAAATGTTGCTCAGATTGGCCATCATCTGGTTTTGAGTGGTGGTCTGGTGTAAACCGCTGTTTACATTCACATCCCAAACACAGCGCAGTATTGAGATAGAAAACACAGAGTCTTAATAAGCGTGAGTGCTCTTCTGTCTCAAACTGAAGGAAACTCTAGCTGGATTCTCCCGTTTCTGCCGGTAGCATCAGCCCACGGTCTCGTCTTTCTCTGTGCCGCAGGAGGATACCATCTCGTCAAGATAGGGGACCTGTTCAACGGCAGGTACCATGTGATCCGGAAGCTGGGCTGGGGCCACTTCTCCACTGTCTGGCTGTGCTGGGACATTCAGTGAGTAACACTTTACACACATGCTGCTTCTGAATGGGAGACTATGGTGAAATAAGACCCGCCTTCTTTGAGAAAAGAGCCAATTGCTGATTGGTAAAGTCATGACATCACTGCAGCTCTGGTTGCTATAGAAACAGTCATTTTTCTGAGATGCTCTTATGCTGCACATGCACAGTGGATAGACCAGCCTGAGAAATAAGCGTTTTCATGCTATTTGAGCATAAGAGCATAAATGATACATGTGTTGTCATTTTTCAGCGCTCTGTATGTTAGGATGACAAAAAGAGTTCAAAGTCCCATTCTCAGTCTGCTCTGCCTCAGGTCTAACGGCGCTCATCACTGTCTAAACGATTGAGATGGCCAATCAAATCAAAGTTGGCGGGGTTTACGTTCTCTTTTGGCTCGTCTTTACACAGACGAGCGGTCAATCTAACGCTTAATGTGGAGACTCTATTCTTTCTGGTGAAATCACAAAATATTATTTGCAAATAGTAATGATTATTTCTAGAGTTAGACCTAGAATTCGTTCACGGTTGTGTTTCTTTATGCTTTATAAAAATAACACAATTGGTCCCCCAATGTTCAAGACATGGTGACGGCCTTGGCAGAACCGCTCCACGAGAGGCGATTCAGAGATGGCCGCAGAGCGAACAGCGTGCCTTAAAGTAACGCATCACCAGTGCTGTGTGTGTGTGTGTGTTAACAGAGCGAAGCGGTTTGTTGCAATGAAGGTCGTGAAGAGCGCACAGCACTACACAGAGACGGCACTGGATGAAATTAAATTACTCAGATGTGTGAGTATCTACACACTCACTCACTCACTCACTCACTCACTCACACACACACACACACACACACACACATTTGTTTTTGTGAAATGTGAGGACATTCCATAGGCGTAATGGTTTTTATACCCTACAAACCGTATTTTCTCTCCCCTTACACTGCCCCTGCCCCTAAACCTACCCATCACACACACACACACACACACACACACTCACACACTCACACACACACTGCCCCTGCCCCTAAACCTACCCCTCACAGGAGACTGTGCAGTTCACTTTCTGTGAAAAAAAAACTCATTCTGTGATTTATAAGCATTTTGAAAAGTGAGGACATGGGGAACGTCCTCATATTTCACCCTCTTTTTGTAATACCCATGTCATTATACACATTTGTGTCCTGATATTTCACAAAAACTTGCCCACTCACACTCACACTCACACACACACACACACACACACACACACACACACACACACACACACACACACACTCACACACGGATGAGACATGATCACGATCACTGGATTCAGACATGCCTTGTTTCCTTCCTTCACACACACCTGTCTCTCTCTCTATATGTCTCTATCTCTCTGTCTCTGTCTCTGTCTCTGTCTCTATCTCTCTGTCTCTGTCTCTCTCTCTCTCTCTCTCTGTCTCTCTCTCAGGTGCGTGAGACGGATCCTGATGATCCTAATAAGGACATGGTTGTTCAACTCATAGACGACTTCAAGATCTCTGGGGTGAACGGGATTCGTATCCTCACAGTGTGTGTGAGTGTGTGTGAGTGTGTGTGTGTGAGTGAGTGAGTGTGTGTGTGTGAGTGTGTGTGAGTGTGTGTGAGTGTGTGTGAGTGTGTGTGAGTGTGTGTGAGTGTGTGTGTGTGTGTGTGTGTGTGTGTGTGTGTGTGTGTGTGTGTGTGTGTGTGTGTGTGTGTGTGTGTGTGTGTGTGTGTGTGTGTGTGTGTGTGTGTGTGTGTGTCAGTCATCGTTTTCTTTAACTCTGGTTCTCAGATGTGTGTATGGTGTTTGAAGTTCTTGGTCATCATTTGCTCAAGTGGATCATCAAGTCTAATTATCAGGGTTTGCCGTTACCCTGCGTCAAGAGCATCATTAGACAGGTAACAGTGCTCACACTGCCTCACTGACCCTCACTGACCCTCACTGACCCTCAGTGACACTCACTGACACTCACTGACCCTAACTGACCCTCACTGACCCTAACTGACCCTCAGTGACACTCACTGACCCTAACTGACCCTCACTGACCCTAAATGACCCTCAGTGGCCCTCAAATCCCTGACACTCACTGACCCTCAGTGACACTCACTGACCCTCAAATCACTGAGCCTCACTGACCCTCAAATCACTGACCCTAATTGACCCTAACTGACACTCACTGACCATCACTGACACTCACTGACCCTCACATCACTGACACTCACTGACCCTCAGTGGCCCTCAAATCACTGACCCTAACTGACCCTCAGTGGCCCTCAAATCACTGACCCTCACTGACCCTCAGTGGCCCTCAAATCACTGACCCTCACTGACCCTCAGTGACACTCACTGGCCCTCGGTGACCCTCACTGACCCTCAGTGGCCCTCAAATCATTGACACTCACTGACCCTCACTGACCCTCAAATCACTGACCCTCACTAACCCTAACTGACACTCACTGACCCTCACTGACCCTCAAATCACTGACCCTCACTAACCCTAACTGACACTCACTGACCCTCACTGGCCCTCAAATCACTGACACTCACTGACCCTAACTGACCCTCAGTGACACTCACTGACACTCAGTGGCCCTCAAATCACTGACACTCACTGACCCTAACTGACCCTCAGTGACACTCACTGACACTCAGTGGCCCTCAAATCACTGACACTCACTAACCCTAACTGACACTCACTGACCCTCATTGGCCCTCAAATCACTGACACTCACTGACCCTAACTGACCCTCAGTGACACTCACTGACACTCAGTGGCCCTCAAATCACTGACACTCACTGACCCTAACTGACACTCTCTGACCCTCAGTGGCCCTCAAATCACTGACACTCACTGACCCTAACTGACCCTCAGTAACACTCACTGACCCTAACTGACCCTCAGTAACACTCACTGACCCTAACTGACACTCAGTGACACTCACTGACCCTAACTGATACTCACTGACCCTCAGTGACCCTCACTGACACTCAGTGACCCTCAAATCACTGACCCTAACTGACCCTCAGTGACACTCACTGACCCTAACTGACACTCACTGACCCTAACTGACACTCTCTGACCCTCAGTGGCCCTCAAATCACTGACACTCACTGACCCTAACTGACCCTCAGTAACACTCACTGACCCTAACTGACCCTCAGTGACACTCACTGACCCTAACTGACACTCACTGATCCTAAGTGACACTCACTGACCCTCAGTGGCCCTCAAATCACTGACACTCACTGACCCTCAAATCACTGACCCTCACTGACTGTAACTAACCCTCAGTGATCCTAACTGACCCTCACTGACTGTAACTGACCCTCACTGACCCTCAAATCACTGACCCTCACTGACCTTAACAGTGTTCTGAAACCACAAGTGTCCGGCTTCGACTTCATGCAGCAACAGAATCAGAATGTCTGATGCTTCACGTTCAGCTGGATGGAGGTAGTTTGAGCCAATAAGATTTCACTGTGGGCGGAGCTACAAGAACAGACTAAAGGCCTTGTTGTGTGGCAGTGACAGTCACTTCGGTTCATGAGCATTACGGACTAGACTTCCCTCAGCTGATCACCTGACATGTGTGTGTGTGTGTGTGTGTGTGTGTGTTGAGCAGGTTCTGCAGGGGCTGGATTACCTTCACAGTAAGTGTAAGATCATCCACACAGACATCAAGCCGGAGAACATCCTCATGTGTGTGGACGACGCCTTCGTGCGCAGGATGGCAGTCGAGGCCACAGAGTGGCAGAAAGCAGGAGCGCCTCCGCCCTCCGGATCCGCTGGTACTCCTCTGACCCATCCCTGCTTCCTGCATGATCCCCTGACCCATCCCTGCATGATCCCCTGACCCAACCCTGCTTCCTGTCATGATCCCCTGACCCATCCCTGCTTCCTGTCATGATCCCCTGACCCATCCCTGCTTCCTGCATGATCCCCTGACCCATCCCTGCTTCCTGTCATGATCCCCTGACCCATCCCTGCTTCCTGTCATGATCCCCTGACCCATCCCTGCTTCCTGCATGATCCCCTGACCCATCCCTGCTTCCTGCATGATCCCCTGGCCCATCCCTGCTTCCTGTCATGATCCCCTGACCCATCCCTGCTTCCTGTCATGATCCCCTGACCCATCCCTGCTTCCTGCATGATCCCCTGACCCATCCCTGCTTCCTGTCATGATCCCCTGACCCATCCCTGCTTCCTGCATGATCCCCTGACCCATCCCTGCTTCCTGTCATGATCCCCAGACCCATACCTGCTTCCTGTCATGATCCCCTGACCCATCCCTGCTTCCTGTCATGATCCCCTGACCCATCCCTGCTTCCTGCATGATCCCCTGACCCATCCCTGCTTCCTGCATGATCCCCTGACCCATCCCTGCTTCCTGCATGATCCCCTGACCCATCCCTGCTTCCTGTCATGATCCCCTGACCCATCCCTGCTTCCTGTCATGATCCCCTGACCCATCCCTGCTTCCTGCATGATCCCCTGACCCATCCCTGCTTCCTGCATGATCCCCTGACCCATCCCTGCTTCCTGCATGATCCCCTGACCCATCCCTGCTTCCTGTCATGATCCCCTGACCTATCCCTGCTTCCTGTCATGATCCCCTGACCCATCCCTGCTTCCTGCATGATCCCCTGACCCATCCCTGCTTCCTGTCATGATCCCCTGACCCATCCCTGCTTCCTGCATGATCCCCTGACCCATCCCTGCTTCCTGCATGATCCCCTGACCCATCCCTGCTTCCTGTCATGATCCCCTGACCCATCCCTGCTTCCTGTCATGATCCCCTGACCCATCCCTGCTTCCTGCATGATCCCCTGACCCATCCCTGCTTCCTGTCATGATCCCCTGACCCATCCCTGCTTCCTGTCATGATCCCCTGACCCATCCCTGCTTCCTGCATGATCCCCTGACCCATCCCTGCATGATCCCCTGACCCATCCCTGCATGATCCCCTGACCCATCCCTGCTTCCTGCATGACCCTGTCACCATGAGTGACTCTGACTCTGTGTTTGTGTGTTTGTGTTTTGTTTCCTGCATGACCCTGTGCTCGATGAGTGACTCTGACTCTGTGTTTTGTTTCCTGCATGACCCTGTGCACCATGAGTGACTCTGACTCTGTGTTTGTGTTTTGTTTCCTGCATGACCCTGTGCTCGATGAGTGACTCTGACTCTGTGTTTGTGTGTTTGTGTTTTGTTTCCTGCATGACCCTGTGCACCATGAGTGACTCTGACTCTGTGTTTGTTTGCAGTCAGCACGGCTCCGCAGCTCAAGCAGGTCAGGCACACGCCGCTCACACACAGTGGTCCGCTGTATAGCTGTACACATTACATATCTATATAATCAGAATGCTTGTGCTGAAAGAGCCGAGTGTGTGTGCTTGAGCTGTTTCCTGTGGTGTGGCGCCTCCTGCAGGTGGGGAAGATCTCCAAAAATAAAAAGAAGAAGCTGAAGAAGAAGCAGAAGCGGCAGGCGGAGCTGCTGGAGCGACGCATGCTGGAGATCGAAGCTCTGGAGCGAGAGGCGGAGAAACAGAGAGCGGGCGGAGCCTCAGACTCCGCCCCCAGCCCGGCCCTGGAGCTGGCGGACAGCGAGGAAGAGGAAGAGGAGGATGCTGATGAGGACGAGGAGGCCGAGGGGGAGAAGGAGCGGCCCGTCAGACTCACCAACCACACATGTGAGTTAGTGATATTTGACAAAAGATACACGTACATGCGTAGATACACATCTTCACACATACAGGAGAGTAACATGAATGAAAGGAGGATCAACTAAAGCCGCATGTACACTTCTCATGGCCATCCGTCCTGTCTGTGTGTCTCTGGTCCATTAGGTAGTGTGCATACACTGAACACTCTCGGTCAGCAGAACTCAACGGCCTGTGCTCTAGATGGAGCAAACCCTGTGCGACTTTACATCAGCCTTCCTGTCTTTATTCTTCTGTTCTCCTTTATTTACTTTCCCTTTGTTCTCTGAGTGAACATTTCCATTGCTGGATCTGACCTTACAGCTGCTGTTCCTGTAATGTGCTTTCTTTACAGCCGTGCTTTCTTTTTGTTGCTGTTGTAATTCTTCACAATAACGAGGACGCCATCATAGAGTTTGGTTGTGTGTGTTTTGTGAGTGTGTGTGTTGTGTGTGTTTTTGAGCTGATGTCTCCGTGTCTCTCAGGTGCAGAACCAGATCCGGATCAGCAGGAAACAGAGGAGAAGGAGGAAGATGGTGATGGAGAAGAGTCACACGCACACATACACACTCCGGCCGGACAGCAGGAGGAGCAGGAAAACTCAGGACAACCAGAAGAGCAGGATGGATATGAAGACGTGAGAGAGGAAGAGGGGGATAAAGCAGAGGAAGAGGAAACGGAAGACACACCCTCACAGAACGCAACGGACGAGCCGAAGACACATGAGTGTCCGAACGAGGAAGACGCGGAAGCAGCGAAAGAGACGACAGAGAGACAAGAGGATGAGGAGGAGGAGGAGGAGGATGATGAAGAATATGACGATGATGATGATGATGATGAGGAAGAGGAGGAGGAGGATGAGGAGGCAGACGATGAAGGCCAGGAGCACAATGACAGCTCTAAAACCAACGGTCACGTGATCATGGGTGTGCAGGAGCGGCTGTCTCCGCCGGCCCCCAGCGTCCCGCAGTCCTCGCTGCTCCTCTGCCCTCTGGTGGAGTCCGAGATCAGCACCACAGACCGCGACGCCTCGGACACCTCCTACGAGCTTTACAACGGAGAAACGGCCGGACTCACCAACGGAGCGCGGCACCGCGGCACCACCCCACGCTTCCCCGAGCTGCCCCTGGACCCTGCGGCGGCCGATGGCGAGCCGGACGAGGCCCAGGCTCTCAGCGGAAACACGGACCGCAGCCGGACGGTGTCCTCGTCCAGCACTGGAGACACGCCCAAAGGTCAGACGCACTCACACACACTCACGCCACTGCTGTTTGTTGAGCTGCAGAGGCGGGCAAAGTACACAACTCCATTACTTGAGTTAAAGTAAAAGTACTATTGGTTAAATATGACTCCGTTACAAGTGAAAGTTGTAAAGATAGATTTTTACTTAAGTAAAAGTACAGAAGTACTTGCTTTTAAAAGTACTTAAGTATCAAAATAAAAGTAAACGCATTATTTTATTATTGTTGCATTGTTGTATGAATGTACGCTGTTCCATCATGGTGGTTTAAGCCAGTCATGCAACATCTGACATGCTAGCATACCTTCAACTCATTTAAATACATGCTTAAAAGTTACAAAGCTCTTATCGAAGTCAAAATCATACTAGAAAAGAAAGGTTTCTACATTGTGTTTATTTAAGAGGATTATGTAAAAAACATTTCTGACAGGACTTCAGTTAACATTATCAGCCCAACTACCTTTTTGCATGCTAACTAACATCATTGTGGAACGTTACCTATGCGTTAGCGCTGTATCCACAAGGCTATGGCAACTTGGCGGGTAAATCTATAAAAATCATTTGACCAACCATATTTCATACCAGTGTTTATTTTGACAGCAAATTTTGATTTAGTTTTAGTCATAGTCTTTTGACTAGAACATTTTTGGCATCTGAATTGTTTTAGTTTTAGTCTAGTTTTAATTGACTATAATAAGATTTGAGTAGATTCAATAGACTCAATAGAGACAGCTTTCTGTGTGCACTTTCGTGTCCTCACACTTTTTCAGACTTATCCACGTCTGCTATTCTGAATTTTAACTTTTAAATATGGCCATGGTTGCGCGCACTGCATCTGGGAACTGATGCCTTCTATTTTGCCATCAATTGATTAGTGTTCAAAAAATACTTGGAAATCATTGAACTTCATGTGATCCTACAAGAGTGATTACTGATAGGCTGTCTGCAAAAAACAAATCAAAAAAACAATCACGTTTTAAAGAAGAAAACAAATCAACCACTGTCTTTCAAAGCAGCTACGACTTTCTACTTTGAGGGCCTTGATATAAATGTAGTGGAGTAAAAAGTACGATATTTGTCTTTCAAATGTAGTAAAGTAAAAGTCATAAGTTTCCAGAAAAAAATACTACTCAAGGAAAGTACAGATACTCAAAAAGTGTTCTTAAGTACAGTACACAAGTAAATGTACTTAGTTATTGTCCACCTCTGTTGAGCTGATACACACTCCGTCCGTCTGTCCATCCTGCAGCGAGGGTCCGAGCGGCCGATCTGCTGGTCAATCCTCTGGATCCGCGGAACTCAGACGTTCTGAGAGTCAAAATCGCTGATCTGGGCAATGCATGCTGGGTGGTAAGACACTGCAGATGACACATGATTGTGAATGGCTGAGCTGTGTGCAGATCTCTGTAGATCTGATGTGCGATCGCATTTCCAGCACAAGCACTTCACTGAGGACATCCAGACGCGGCAGTACCGCTCCATCGAGGTGCTGATCGGCGCGGGATACAGCACTCCGGCGGACATCTGGAGCACGGCCTGCATGGTGAGCGTCCGCTCGCTGGGAGTGTCTGTGTGTGTTCACAGCGCTTCATCTCTGCTCTCGTCCGCAGGCGTTCGAGCTGGCCACCGGCGACTATCTGTTCGAGCCGCACTCAGGCGAAGACTACTCTCGTGATGAAGGTACAGATGTTCAGAATGAGGACGGTTATTAGCACAATCAGACATTACACCAGTGACCGATCACAATCAGACATTACACCAGTGACCCATCACAATCAGACATTACACCAGTGACCCATCACAATCAAACACTACACCAGTGACCCATCACAATCAGACATTACACCAGTTACCCATCACAATCAGACATTACACCAGTGACCCATCACAATCAAACACTACACCAGTGACCCATCACAATCAGACATTACACCAGTGACCGATCACAATCAGACATTACACCAGTGACCCATCACAATCAGACATTACACCAGTGACCCATCACAATCAGACATTACACCAGTGACCCATCACAATCAGACATTACACCAGTGACCGATCACAATCAGACATTACACCAGTGACCCATCACAATCAGACACTACACCAGTGACCGATCACAATCAGACATTACACCAGTGACCGATCACAATCAGACACTACACCAGTGACCCATCACAATCAGACATTACACCAGTGACCCATCACAATCAGACACTACACCAGTGACCCATCACAATCAGACATTACACCAGTGACCCATCACAATCAGACACTACGCCAGTGACCCATCACAATCAGACATTACACCAGTGACCCATCACAATCAGACACTACACCAGTGACCCATCACAATCAGACACTACACCAGTGACCCATCACAATCAGACATTACACCAGTGACCCATCACAATCAGACATTACACCAGTGACCCATCACAATCAGACACTACGCCAGTGACCCATCACAATCAGACATTACACCAGTGACCCATCACAATCAGACATTACACCAGTGACCCATCACAATCAGACATTACACCAGTGACCCATCACAATCAGACATTACACCAGTGACCCATCACAATCAGACATTACACCAGTGACTGATCACAATCAGACATTACACCAGTGACCCATCACAATCAGACATTACACCAGTGACCCATCACAATCAGACACTACACCAGTGACCCATCACAATCAGACACTACACCAGTGACCCATCACAATCAGACATTACACCAGTGACCCATCACAATCAGACATTACACTAGTGACCCATCACAATCAGACATTACACCAGTGACCCATCACAATCAGACATTACACCAGTGACCCATCACAATCAGACATTACACCAGTGACCCATCACAATCAGACATTACACCAGTGACCCATCACAATCAGACACTACACCAGTGACCAATCACAATCAGATATTACACCAGTGACCCATCACAATCAGACATTACACCAGTGACCCATCACAATCAGACATTACACCAGTGACCCATCACAATCAGACATTACACCAGTGACCGATCACAATCAGACACTACACCAGTGACCCATCACAATCAGACACTACACCAGTGACCCATCACAATCAGACATTACACCAGTGACCGATCACAATCAGACATTACACCAGTGACCCATCACAATCAGACATTACACCAGTGACCCATCACAATCAGACACTACACCAGTGACCCATCACAATCAGACATTACACCAGTGACCCATCACAATCAGACATTACACCAGTGACCCATCACAATCAGACACTACACCAGTGACCCATCACAATCAGACATTACACCAGTGACCGATCACAATCAGACATTACACCAGTGACCCATCACAATCAGACACTACACCAGTGACCGATCACAATCAGACATTACACCAGTGACCGATCACAATCAGACATTACACCAGTGACCCATCACAATCAGACACTACACCAGTGACCCATCACAATCAGACATTACACCAGTGACCCATCACAATCAGACACTACACCAGTGACCCATCACAATCAGACATTACGCCAGTGACCCATCACAATCAGACACTACGCCAGTGACCCATCACAATCAGACATTACACCAGTGACCCATCACAATCAGACATTACACCAGTGACCCATCACAATCAGACATTACACCAGTGACCCATCACAATCAGACACTACACCAGTGACCGATCACAATCAGACACTACACCAGTGACCCATCACAATCAGACACTACACCAGTGACCGATCACAATCAGACATTACACCAGTGACCGATCACAATCAGACATTACACCAGTGACCCATCACAATCAGACACTACACCAGTGACCGATCACAATCAGACATTACACCAGTGACCGATCACAATCAGACACTACACCAGTGACCCATCACAATCAGACATTACACCAGTGACCCATCACAATCAGACACTACACCAGTGACCCATCACAATCAGACACTACACCAGTGACCCATCACAATCAGACATTACACCAGTGACCCATCACAATCAGACACTACGCCAGTGACCCATCACAATCAGACATTACACCAGTGACCCATCACAATCAGACACTACACCAGTGACCCATCACAATCAGACATTACACCAGTGACCCATCACAATCAGACATTAGACTGGTGACTGATCACAATCAGACATTACACCAGTGACCCATCACAATCAGACATTACACCAGTGACTGATCACAATCAGACATTACACCAGTGACCCATCACAATCAGACATTACACCAGTGACCCATCACAATCAGACACTACACCAGTGACCCATCACAATCAGACACTACACCAGTGACCCATCACAATCAGACATTACACCAGTGACCCATCACAATCAGACATTACACTAGTGACCCATCACAATCAGACATTACACCAGTGACCCATCACAATCAGACATTACACCAGTGACCCATCACAATCAGACATTACACCAGTGACCCATCACAATCAGACACTACACCAGTGACCCATCACAATCAGACACTACACCAGTGACCCATCACAATCAGACATTACACCAGTGACCCATCACAATCAGACACTACACCAGTGACCCATCACAATCAGACATTACACCAGTGACCCATCACAATCAGACACTACACCAGTGACCCATCACAATCAGACATTAGACCGGTGACTGATCACAATCAGACATTACACCAGTGACCCATCACAATCAGACATTACACCAGTGACCCATCACAATCAGACATTACACCAGTGACCCATCACAATCAGACATTAGACCAGTGACCCATCACAATCAGACATTAGACCGGTGACTGATCACAATCAGACATTACACCAGTGACCCATCACAATCAGACATTAGACCAGTGACCCATCACAATCAGACATTACACCAGTGACCCATCACAATCAGACACTACACCAGTGACCCATCACAATCAGACATTACACCAGTGACCCATCACAATCAGACATTAGACCGGTAACTGATCACAATCAGACATTACACCAGTGACCCATCACATTCAGACACTACACCAGTGATCCATCACAATCAGACACTACACCAGTGACCCATCACAATCAGACATTACACCAGTGACCCATCACAATCAGACATTACACCAGTGACCCATCACAATCAGACATTACACCAGTGACCCATCACAATCAGACATTACACCAGTGACCCATCACAATCAGACATTACACCAGTGACCCATCACAATCAGACACTACACCAGTGACCAATCACAATCAGATATTACACCAGTGACCCATCACAATCAGACATTACACCAGTGACCCATCACAATCAGACATTACACCAGTGACTGATCACAATCAGACACTACACCAGTGACCCATCACAATCAGACACTACACCAGTGACCCATCACAATCAGACACTACACCAGTGACCCATCACAATCAGACACTACACCAGTAACCCATCACAATCAGACATTACACCAGTGACCCATCACAATCAGACACTACACCAGTGACCGATCACAATCAGACACTACACCAGTGACCCTTCACAATCAGACATTACACCAGTGACCCATCACAATCAGATATTACACCAGTGACTCCAGCATGCAGCCGATGAGGTCATGTGACGCGTGTGCATTCTGAACAGCTCTCTCTGAACTCTGATATTCTTCTGTCTCTGACTGTGGCTCAGGAGTAACCCTGTGTAAGCGTTAGCCTTCAGATGTTTGCAGTTTTTCTGGCTGATACTAAACTCCCTTCCGCTTTCTCCCTCTGATCTCTTCTTCTGTATTTTCCCGCCACGCCTCCCTCCTCTTCCTCTTTCTTTCTCCTGTAGATCATATAGCTCACATCATAGAGCTTCTTGGCTGCATCCCTCGACACTTTGCTCTTTCTGGAAAATATTCCCGGGAGTTCTTCAACCGGAGAGGTAGTGTTAGACTCAGAGGGAGCGACGGATGCGCGTCCGCCACACACACACACACACACTGCCGCTATAGGGCTGGAGTTTAAAGGGTCATCAAATGCATTCCCATCTTTAGATCATGTTTTTGGAGGTTAGTTTATGAAGTTTTTCTTCACCAAGAAGTTCCTCTTTCAGAACCCGGCCGCTTCATCAGAGCTCAGTGTGTGTGATGGCAGACGCGCCGTCCGTCCTCCTGCACCGCTGCATGAATAACTGATGTTGTGTGTGTTTGTGTGTGTGTTCGGTGGTCAGACCACATCGCTCTGATTATGGAGTTACTGGGAAAACTCCCCCGCAAGATCATCGCAGCAGGAAAATACAGCCGTGAGTTCTTCTCAAAGAAAGGTAACCGTTACTCTGCAGCCTGACCTCCTCCTTCAGGACCGTCCCATTCACAGCAGATCTGAGTTTCTCTAAAGCTTTCCTAATGAGGGCGGGTCTTACAGTAGTAATGAGGGCGGGTCTTACAGTAGTAATGAGGGCGGGTCTTACAGTAGTAATGAGGGCGGGTCTTACAGTAGTAATGAGGGCGGGTCTTACAGTAGTAATGAGGGCGGGTCTTACAGTAGTAATGAGGGCGGGTCTTACAGTAATAATGGGTGTGTCTTGCAGTAGTAATGAGGGCGTGTCTTACAGTAGTAATGAGGGTGTGTCTTGCAGTAGTAATGAGGGCGGGTCTTACAGTAGTAATGAGGGCGGGTCTTACAGTAATAATGGGCGTGTCTTCCAGTAGTAATGAGGGCATGTCTTACAGTAATAATGGGCATGTCTTACAGTAGTAATGTGGGCGGGTCTTACAGTAATAATGGGCATGTCTTACAGTAGTAATGGGGGCGTGTCTTACAGTAATAATGGGCGTGTCTTACAGTAGTAATGGGGGCGTGTCTTAAAGTAATAATGGGCCTGTCTTACAGTAGTAATGAGGGCGTGTCTTACAATAATAATGGGCCTGTCTTCCAGTAGTAATGGGGGCGTGTCTTACAGTAATAATGGGCCTGTCTTACAGTAGTAATGAGGGCATGTCTTACATTAATAATGGGCCTGTCTTACAGTAATAATGGGCATGTCTTACAGTAATAATGGGCCTGTCTTACAGTAGTAATGAGGGCGTGTCTTACAGTAGTAATGAGGGCATGTCTTACAGTAATAATGGGCCTGTCTTACAGTAGTAATGAGGGCATGTCTTACAGTAATAATGGGCATGTCTTACAGTAATAATGGGCCTGTCTTACAGTAATAATGGGCATGTCTTACAGTAGTAATGGGGGCGTGTCTTACAGTAATAATGAGGGCGTGTCTTACAGTAGTAATGAGGGCATGTCTTACAGTAATAATGGGCCTGTCTTACAGTAGTAATGAGGGCGTGTCTTACAATAATAATGGGCCTGTCTTCCAGTAGTAATGAAGGCGGGTCTTACAGTAATAATGGGCGTGTCTTCCATTAGTAATGAGGGCGGGTCTTACAGTAATAATGGGCATGTCTTACAGTAGTAATGGGGGCGTGTCTTACAGTAATAATGGGCCTGTCTTACAGTAGTAATGAGGGCATGTCTTACATTAATAATGGGCCTGTCTTACAGTAATAATGGGCATGTCTTACAGTAATAATGGGCCTGTCTTACAGTAGTAATGGGGGCTTATCTTACAGTAATAATGGGCCTGTCTTACAGTAGTAATGGGGGCGTGTCTTACAGTAATAATGGGCATGTCTTACCGTAGTAATGAGGGTGGGTCTTACAGTAATAATGGGCCTGTCTTACAGTAATAATGGGCATGTCTTACAGTAATAATGGGCCTGTCTTACAGTAATAATGAGGGCGTGTCTTACAATAATAATGGGCCTGTCTTCCAGTAGTAATGAAGGCGGGTCTTACAGTAATAATGGGCGTGTCTTCCATTAGTAATGAGGGCGGGTCTTACAGTAATAATGGGCATGTCTTACAGTAGTAATGGGGGCGTGTCTTACAGTAATAATGGGCCTGTCTTACAGTAGTAATGAGGGCATGTCTTACATTAATAATGGGCCTGTCTTACAGTAATAATGGGCATGTCTTACAGTAATAATGGGCCTGTCTTACAGTAGTAATGAGGGCATGTCTTACAGTAATAATAGGCCTGTCTTACAGTAGTAATGAGGGCATGTCTTACAGTAATAATAGGCCTGTCTTACAGTAGTAATGAGGGCATATCTTACAGTAATAATGAGGGCGTGTCTTACAGTAGTAATGAGGGCATGTCTTACAGTAATAATAGGCCTGTCTTACAGTAGTAATGAGGGCGGGTCTTACAGTAGTAATGAGGGCATGTCTTACAGTAGTAATGAGGGCATGTCTTCCAGTAATAATGGGTGTGTCTTGCAGTAGTAATGGGGGCGTGTCTTACAGTAATAATGGGCCTGTCTTACAGTAGTAATGAGGGCGTGTCTTACAGTAGTAATGAGGGCATGTCTTACAGTAATAATGGGTGTGTCTTGCAGTAGTAATGAGGGCATGTCTTACAGTAATAATGGGCCTGTCTTACAGTAGTAATGAGGGCGGGTCTTACAGTAGTAATGAGGGCATGTCTGACAGTAATAATGGGCGTGGCTTACAGTAGTAATGAGGGTGTGTCTTACAGTAGTAATGGGGGCGTGTCTTACAGTAATAATAGGCCTGTCTTACAGTAGTAATGAGGGCATGTCTTACAGTAATAATAGGCCTGTCTTACAGTAGTAATGAGGGCATATCTTACAGTAATAATGAGGGCGTGTCTTACAGTAGTAATGAGGGCATGTCTTACAGTAATAATAGGCCTGTCTTACAGTAGTAATGAGGGCGGGTCTTACAGTAGTAATGAGGGCATGTCTTACAGTAGTAATGGGGGCGTGTCTTAAAGTAATAATGGGCCTGTCTTACAGTAGTAATGAGGGCGTGTCTTACAGTAATAATGGGCGTGTCTTCCATTAGTAATGAGGGCGGGTCTTACAGTAATAATGGGCATGTCTTACAGTAGTAATGGGGGCGTGTCTTACAGTAATAATGGGCCTGTCTTACAGTAGTAATGAGGGCATGTCTTACATTAATAATGGGCCTGTCTTACAGTAATAATGGGCATGTCTTACAGTAATAATGGGCCTGTCTTACAGTAGTAATGGGGGCTTATCTTACAGTAATAATGGGCCTGTCTTACAGTAGTAATGGGGGCGTGTCTTACAGTAATAATGGGCATGTCTTACCGTAGTAATGAGGGTGGGTCTTACAGTAATAATGGGCCTGTCTTACAGTAATAATGGGCCTGTCTTACAGTAATAATAGGCCTGTCTTACAGTAGTAATGAAGGCGGGTCTTACTGTAATAATGGGCGTGTCTTACAGTAATAATGGGCCTGTCTTACAGTAGTAATGGGGGCTTATCTTACAGTAATAATGGGCCTGTCTTACAGTAGTAATGGGGGCTTATCTTACAGTAATAATGGGCCTGTCTTACAGTAGTAATGGGGGCGTGTCTTACAGTAATAATGGGCATGTCTTACCGTAGTAATGAGGGTGGGTCTTACAGTAATAATGGGCCTGTCTTACAGTAATAATGGGCATGTCTTACAGTAATAATGGGCCTGTCTTACAGTAATAATGGGCCTGTCTTACAGTAATAATGGGCCTGTCTTACAGTAATAATAGGCCTGTCTTACAGTAGTAATGAAGGCGGGTCTTACTGTAATAATGGGCGTGTCTTACAGTAATAATGGGCCTGTCTTACAGTAGTAATGGGGGCTTATCTTACAGTAATAATGGGCCTGTCTTACAGTAGTAATGGGGGCGTGTCTTACAGTAATAATGGGCATGTCTTACCGTAGTAATGAGGGTGGGTCTTACAGTAATAATGGGCCTGTCTTACAGTAATAATGGGCATGTCTTACAGTAATAATGGGCCTGTCTTACAGTAATAATAGGCCTGTCTTACAGTAGTAATGAAGGCGGGTCTTACTGTAATAATGGGCGTGTCTTACAGTAATAATGGGCCTGTCTTACCGTAGTAATGAGGGCGGGTCTTACAGTAATAATGGGCATGTCTTACAGTAATAATGGGCCTGTCTTACAGTAGTAATGAGGGCATGTCTTACAGTAATAATAGGCCTGTCTTACAGTAGTAATGAGGGCATGTCTTACAGTAATAATAGGCCTGTCTTACAGTAGTAATGAGGGCATATCTTACAGTAATAATGAGGGCGTGTCTTACAGTAGTAATGAGGGCATGTCTTACAGTAATAATAGGCCTGTCTTACAGTAGTAATGAGGGCGGGTCTTACAGTAGTAATGAGGGCATGTCTTACAGTAGTAATGAGGGCATGTCTTCCAGTAATAATGGGTGTGTCTTGCAGTAGTAATGGGGGCGTGTCTTACAGTAATAATGGGCCTGTCTTACAGTAGTAATGAGGGCGTGTCTTACAGTAGTAATGAGGGCATGTCTTACAGTAGTAATGAGGGCATGTCTTCCAGTAGTAATGAGGGCGTGTCTTACAGTAGTAATGAGGGCATGTCTTACAGTAATAATGGGTGTGTCTTGCAGTAGTAATGAGGGCATGTCTTACAGTAATAATGGGCCTGTCTTACAGTAGTAATGAGGGCGGGTCTTACAGTAGTAATGAGGGCATGTCTGACAGTAATAATGGGCGTGGCTTACAGTAGTAATGAGGGTGTGTCTTACAGTAGTAATGGGGGCGTGTCTTGCCGTAATAATGGGCGTGTCTTGCAGTAGTATTGAGGGCGTGTCTTACAGTAATGAGGGTGTCACTTACAGTAATGAGGGCGTGTCCAGTAATGAGGGCGTGTCTTACAGTAATGAGGGCGTCTCTTACAGTAATGAGGGCGTGTCTTACAGTAATAATAAGGGCATCTCTTACAGTAATAATGAGGGCGTCTCTTACAGTCATCTGTAGTAATCATCCCTTCTCTCTGCAGGTGAACTGCGGCACATCACGAAACTCAAGCCCTGGTCTCTGTTTGACGTGCTGGTGGAAAAATACGGCTGGTCGGCCGAGGATGCCGGTCACTTCACACACTTCCTGTTGCCCATGCTGGAGATGGTGCCAGAGAAACGAGCCTCCGCTTCAGAATGCCTCACCCACCCCTGGCTGAACTCGTAGCACTTTTGTCCCTCAGACTCACTGACGCCCCCTGTGGCCCGTCCTGAACTGCAGCCCAGCGTCATTAGAGAGGAAGAGCCAGAGATGAGGGGCTTCAGGGAGACGAGGGTGGGCTTCAACACACACACACACACACACGGAAGAAACAAGCCTGTCTTTATACCTGAAGCTTCGCTCACCGTCTTCCTCAACCTCATTCAACAGAATTTTACAGGCTGAACACAGAAAGTGAGATCATAAAACTTTTATGACATTTATGATATTTTCATGATATTTTAAGATGTTTAACTTTAAGAAACGGGACGGGGGTTTTGGTAAGGGTTCAAAACTCTTGTGAATGTCCTAGAAAAACAATCATTTATACAGAGGAATTTAATTCACACAGAGATTAATATATGTGAGCAGTCGGTCTGTAATATAACGAGTCACTGACACCCACAGTAAGAGTGTGTGTGAGTGTGTGTGAGCAACACAAACTGCTAGTTGATGATTCTGATGTTCAGGAAGCCCACCTGAGAAACTCTGCATGAAGCCCCGCCTCCTTTCGCCCTACCGTCCAACCAGGTTCTTCAACGGAGCCTTTTACCTCACACACACACACACACACACACACACACACACACACACACACACACACACTGCCTCTGGAAAACATGAATGCTGAAAGAGCCGCTTTGGTTTGTGGAGAGACGCCAGAGATCGAACAGATGGACGGACATTTCTGCGTTCACGCCGTCGAGCTCCTCGTCTGGTTTTATGTTTTATCCAGAGCGTTCAATCCCTCAGATCCAACGACAACATTCCTGATCCTCCAGCGCTGACAACTGTCTGCTCTTCCTCCGGCCGGACGGGCGTTAGGGTTAATGAGGACGCACTCGTGTGTGTGTACGTTTTGTTCAGGGAAACTTACCGATGTACAGAGATCCAGCAAACTGTCCAAAAACTCACAACTGCTTGACCGCAAGATAAACACACATCGCTGTTAGGAGACGAGCATCACAGCGGCGGTCGTCACGGAGACGAGCATCACGGCGGCGGTCGTCACGGAGACGAGCATCACGGCGACGGTCGTCACGGAGACGAGCATCACGGCGACGGTCGTCACGGAGACGAGCATCACGGTGACGGTCTTCATGGAGATGAGCATCACGGCGACGGTCGTCATGGAGACACGCTGTTCCCGTGGCCTCACGCTGATCATCATCATCACAGTTAGTCCAGTTGCCTATTTTCGCAATAAAAGTAGATGGTGAAATATTTTTAAAATATTTAAATGAATTTAAAGAGAAGCAGTTCTCTGGTGTTGTGACAGTGACAGAGTTTCGTCGTAATACGGTGATTGTGTTTCGTCTCTTTCCAGATGTTTTGTTAGTTTTTATCGGTTGTCACTTGCTTCACGACGGACTCTGTGAGGATCATGTGACTCATGAACTCTATTGGACGTTTTTGCAATAATAGTGATTATGATGATGAATTTTTGCACCGAAAGCCCCTGATGTGTCTCGCTCAGCCTCGCTGACTGTTCTTCCCAACGTCCCTTGTTTTTCATCCACAGATTTAATAAAACTGTAAATTATTGGATCCCTTCTTCTTCTGGTGTGTGTTTCAGATGTCATGCGGATGATGAAGGACGAGATGATGCTGAAATACATCATCATCATCATCAGCTGAAGACTCGCTTCAATAGGATCATGTGTAGTTATGAGTTTGATCTATTGAAGACGAGTCTGGAATGAGCTCCAGCTGAGATGAAGATCACTAGCCCTGCAGATTCCGCTTCACTCCACTTCATGTCAAGTCAAGTCAAGTCAACTTTATTTATATAGCGCTTTTAACAATGTAGATTGTTTCAAAGCAACTTCACAGTGTTAAACAGGAAAATAATGCAGCATAATTTTATTCAGCTGTATAGCCATTCTGGAGAAAACGCTGATGTCATCAGTTCATTTCAATTATCATACAGTGACAGTGTGGGCTTTACATCAGTAATTAGATCAGTAATTTAGTTTATATGGTTAATTTAGTTTAATAATTAGATTTATTTTGATATTTAGTTGAACATGTAGTGTCCCCAACTGAGCAAGCCAAGCCAGAGGAAACCAAACCCCATCAGGAGCAGAATGGAGGAAAATAAACCTTGGAGAAACCAGGCTCAGTCGGGGGGGCAGTTCTCCTCTGGCCAATTAACAAACAGCGTATGATTATTATTCTGGCAACTTTACAGGTCAGAGGTCATAATAGATCGAAATATTCGAAGGATCAGAGGCAACACGCCGGAGACGGGTTTATTGAGGATGACATATCAATTTAAGTATTATGAAATTGTAATATTCGAACAATTGGAGTCATCTCGCCGGAGACGGGTTTATTGAGGATGCCGTGACGATGAGGCAGTTTCAGGGGGAGTCTGATCACGGTCTCTCATACACTTCGGGGTCCGGTGTTGGTCATGAGTTGGTCATGAGTTGGTCTTCTCTGGGCGCAGGTCCACCATCTGATCTGGATCCAGCTGACTGCAGTAAACCTCGGGATTAACAGAGAGACTATCATTAGCGTAGATGCCATTCTTCTGATGATGTCACGAGTATATCAGGTGTTATGGGAAGTGTTCCCGGTTCCGGCTGACCTAGTTAATGCAGCCTAACAGTCCCTCCAGAAAAACGCGATTATGCGATCGCGTGATTTAACGCATAATCAGCCAAAGTCCGCATATTCATGCGGGGGCCGCATTTTTTCAAATACGCCGCACTTTCGCCGCATAAATTGCCTATTTCCGCGTGCAAAATATGCGGGGCTATCATGATTTCATAATCCCCGCATTTTCGTTGCAAAAAAAGTCATATATATTAGCAGAAAGTTGAAAAATTTTCGTTTACTTCACACAAGAGCCGCCATTTCCGCCTATTGCCATGGGAACGTTTTGAAGTGAAGTGATTACCCGACGCGAACGTCATCGAAAAGCTTCAAACCCCGTGGAGAAACCATAGATACCGGTGAAACCATGATGAAGCACAAACTCCCATTGGCCAACAAAAATAACAGCAAAAGAGCAAAGCAGTTTCCCTGTGTGCTGACTGATTTCAAAACACAGCTTTGAAGCGTTATGAATCAATGAGTCGATTCAGCGGTTTGAAGCGTTAGTAATCAATGAGTTGATTCAGCGGTTTGAAGCGTTATGAATCAATGAGTCGATTCAGCGGGTTGGATCGCCAAAGTCAAGTATTTCAGCAGTTTGACACGCGATCCGAGTCATGAATCGACTCTATGATTCATAGCATCATTATGCTGTGTTTTGAAATCAGTCATCACTATATAAGTCGTTATTTAGTTTTTTTTGCACACAATAACTATTATCGTCGCTTCATAAAGTTATTGTAGAACCACTGTAATGAGATGGACTTTGTAACGACGTCTTAAGTAGGCTATCTTTTATGGGTCTTGAGAGTGTACATTGTGCCAATGGAGGCCTTTCTGAGCCATCGGAATTCAACTAAAATATCTTAATTTGTGTCCAACAACATAAAGGGAAGTCATTAATGACAGAATTTTCATTTTTAGGTGAACTAACCCTTTAAGAGATTGCACTTTGTGCATTGGAAGCACTCAAATGTCTGTTTTGTATAGCGACATCTGTAAAACAGGAAGTTATTTATTAATTTTTTCAGAAGTTGTAGCCTATTCCTTTTGTAAAGCTACAGAACTTGATTGACTAAATGTTTTGTAAATTTGAGCCATTATTAAGGTCTTCAATAAAACAAGATGAGAACTTAAATATTCCAGCACTTTCTGTGATGTAGTGCTTTTTTTCTCTTTCTCATCAAACCGCAGTTTTTGCAAGTTCCCGCAATTTTATCGCATAAAATTGCATAAATATCCCGCATTTTTCATCGCATTTTTTAAGAAAACGTGCCGCATAATCAAGGATTTTTGCCCGCAACAATCACAAAAAAAAGCTGCATTTTTCTGGAAGGACTGGCCTAACAATCATTTCATTGAGAAAGTGTTTTATGTGTATGCCACAGTAAAGAGATGTGTTTTTAGTCTAGATTTAAACTAACAGTGTGTGTCTGCTTCCCGTACAATGTTAGGAAGACTGTTCCAGAGTTTAGGAGCTAAATAGGAAGAGGATCGACCGCCTGCAGTTGATTTGGATATTCTCTGTATTATCAACTGGCCAGAGTTTAGAGAGCGCAGTAGATGTGATGGAGGATAATGTGTTAAGAGCTCAAGTACTGGAGATAAACCGTTTAGTGCTTTGTAAGTAATAAGCAAGATTTTAAAATGTATGTGATGTTTAATAGGCAGCCAGAGCAGTGTTGACAGAACTGGGCTAATATGGTCACACTTCCTGGTTCTAGTAAGAACTCGAGCTGCTGCGTTTTGGACCAGCTGGAGTTTATTTATTAAGCGAGCAGGGCAACCACCCAGTAGAGCATTACAATAATCTAGCCTTGAGGTCATGAACGCATGAACTAACTGTTCAGCATTTTGCATTGAGAGCATGTGCCGTAATTTAGAGATATTTTTAAGATGGTAGAAAGCAGTTTTACAGATGCTAGAAACGTGGCTTTCAAACGAGAGATTGGTATCAAAGAGCACACCCAGGTTCCTCACTGACGACGAGGACTTGACAGAACAGCCATCAAGTGTTAGACAGTATTCTAGGTTACTACTTGTGGAGCTTTTTTGTCCAATAATTAAGAATTAATTTTTTTCTGAATTGAGTTGCAGGAAATTACTGGTCATCCAATGTTTTATATCAGCTCTGCATTCCGTTATTCTTGTGAATTGGTACGTTTCTTCAGGGCGTGAAGAAATCTAGAGCTGAGTATCGTCAGCATAACAATGAAAACTAACGCCATGCTTCCTAATGATATCTCCCAGTGGTAGCATGTACAGGGTGAAGAGCAGCGGTCCTAGCACTGAGCCCTGTGGTACTCCATACTGAACTTGTGCTCGCTGTGACATCTCTTCATTTACTGCTACAAACTGATAATGGTCACATAGGTGTGATTTAAACCATGATAAAGCAATTCCACTAATACCTACATCATTTTCGAGTCTATTCAAAAGAATGTTGTGGTCGATAGTATCGAATGCAGCGCTAAGATGGAGTAACACTAATAGAGAGATACAGCCACGATCGGATGATAAGAGTAAATCATGTGTAACTCTGATGAGAGCAGTCTCAGTGCTATGATACGGTCTAAATCCTGACTGGAAATCCTCACAGATACCATTTCTTTCTAAAAAAAGGAGCATAATTGTGAAGACACTGCCTTTTCAAGTATTTTTGACAGAAAGGGTAGATTTGAGATTGGTCTATAATTGACTAATTCTGTAGGATCAAGTTGCGTTTTTTTAATAAGTGGTTTAATAATAGCCAACTTAAAAGTTTTCGGTACATATCCTAATGACAAAGATGAATTAATGATATTAAGAAGAGGATATATGACCTCTGGTAGCATCTCTTTTAATAGCCTAGTCGGTATAGGGTCAAGCATACATGTTGTTGATTTTGATGATTTAACGAGTTTAGCCAATTCTTCTTCTCCTATAGCAGTGAATGAGTGTGTGTGTGTGTGTGTGTGTGTGTCTTCTCCTATAGCAGTGAATGAGTGTGTGTGTGTGTGTGTGTGTGTGTGTGTGTGTCTTCTCCTATAGCAGTGAATGAGTGTGTGTGTGTGTGTTCTCCTATAGCAGTGAATGAGTGTGTGTGTGTGTGTGTGTGTGTGTCTTCTCCTATAGCAGTGAATGAGTGTGTGTGTGTGTGTCTTCTCCTATAGCAGTGAATGAGTGTGTGTGTGTGTGTGTGTGTGTGTGTGTCTTCTCCTATAGCAGTGAATGAGTGTAATTTTTCCTCAGTGACGCTACAATGCTCTGTCTGATGTGATACTGTTGTCGACGCTGCATGGTTAAAATTTTCTTCCTAATATTATCAATCTTACATGTGAAGAAGTTCATAAAGTCATTACTGCTGTGCTGTTTACAAACATCAGAAGTTGAAGCTTTCTTTTTGGTTAATTTAGCCACTGTATGGAATAAATACCTAGGGTTGTGTTTGTTTTCTTCCAAGAGAGTTGAGAAATAAGCAGATCTAGCAGTTCTTACGGCCTTTCTGTATGTGATCATGTGCTCTTTCCACAAATTACGAAAGACCTCTAGTTTTGTTTTCTTCCAGCTGCGCTCCATTTTTCTGGCTGCTGTTTTAAGGGCCTGAGTGTGTGTGTGTGTGTGTGTGTGTGTGCTTGTTGTACCACGGCGTTGGACTATTTTCTTTAATCTTCTTTAAGCGCAGGGGAGCAACTGTGTCTAAAGTACTGGAAAAGAGAGAGTCAATAGTTTTTGTTGCAACATCGAGTTCTTCTATACTATCTGGGATGCTGAGCAGATGATACTGATGAGGAAGATTATTTAAAAAGCAATCTTTAGTAGCGGCAGTGATTGTCCTGCCATTTTTGAAGCAAGGGGATGGCTTTGCAACCTTAGCTAAATTAAGTATACATGATACTAGGTAATGATCTGAGATGTCATCGCTCTGCTGCAGAATTTCAACGGTATCAACATTTATTCCATGTGACAATATTAGGTCTAAAGTATGATCATGGCGATGAGTGGGTTGCCTAACTCCAATAGAGTTTAGAATGTCTTTAAATGCTAATCCTAATGCATCTTTTTCGTTGTCTACATGGATATTAAAATCACCAACAATTAGTACTTTATCTACAGCCAGTACTAACTCTATCAAAGAATTTGCTGATTTTCTATCAAATTCTGTATTATGCCCTGGTGGCCTGTATACAGTAGCTAGCACAAATGTTAAATGGGGTTTTATCATGTACACTACATAACGTTACATAAAGCACCAAAACTTCGAAGGAATTATATTTGAAACTAGACTTCTGAGTAATGCAACAATCTATAGAGATATTCTTAATGTTACCCAGAAAACAGGTCACAGGTTTAATTCGTTTGAAGTACTAGTGCTAAATGTTACGCTCTTAGATGTAAGAAAGAAATCTGTATTATCTCTAGCCCTGGCTACTGTACAAGTCTGACTTACTGCCGGCAATGCGGACCAAACTCCTGCTTTGGTCGTACAGGGACCGGACAGCCCTTAGCAAAGGACCCCGGACCCCATACTCCCCGAGCACCCTCCACAGGATGCCGCGAGGGACACAGTCGAATGCCTTCTCCAAATCCACAAAACAAATGTGGACTGGTTGGGCAAACTCCCATGAACCCTCCAGCACCCTGTAGAGGGTATAGAGCTGGTCCAGTGTTCCACGACCGGGACGAAAACCAGCCGTATTCTCCTCTCCAGTACCCTGGCATAGACTTTCCCGGGGAGGCTGAGAAGTGTGATCCCCCTGTAGTTGGAGCACACCCTCCGGTCCCCCTTCTTAAAAAGAGGGACCACCACCCCGGTCTGCCATCCCAGAGGCACTGTCCCCGACCGCCACGCGATGCTGCAGAGGCGTGTCAGCCAAGACAGCCCCACAACATCCAGAGACTTGAGGTACTCAGGGCGGATCTCATCCACCCCCGGTGCCTTGCCACCGAGGAGTTTCTTGACCACCTCGGTGACTTCAGCTTGGGTGATGGACGAGTCCTCCTCTGAGCCCCCAGCCTCTGCTTCCTCAATGGAAGGCGTGATGGCGGGATTGAGGAGATCCTCGAAGTATTCCTTCCACCGTCCGACGACCTCCCCAGTTGAGGTCAACAGCCGCCCATCGCCACTGTAAACAGCGTTGGTAGGGCACTGCTTCCCCCTCCTGAGGCGCCGGACGGTTTGCCAGAATCTCTTCGAGGCCAGCCGATAGTCCTTTTCCATGGCCTCACCGAACTCCTCCCAGGCCCGATTTTTTGGCTCCACAACCACCCGGGCTGCAGTCCGCTTAGCCTGCCGGTACATGTCAGCTGCCTCAGGAGTCCCACAAGCCAACCAGGCCCGATAGGACTCCTTCTTCAGCTTGACGGCATCCCTTGCTTCCGGTGTCCACCACCGGGTTCGGGGATTGCCGCCTCGACATGCACCGGAGACCTTACGGCCACAGCTCCGAGCGGCCGCAGTGACAATGGAGGTGGAGAACATGGTCCATTCGGACTCAATATCTCCAGCCTCCCTCGGGATCTGGTCGAAGTTCTGCCGGAGGTAGGAGTTGAAGATCTCTCTGACAGGAGACTCGGCCAAACGTTCCCAGGAGACCCTTACAGTACGCTTGGGTCTGCCGGGTCTGTCCAGCTTCCTCCCCCGCCATCGGATCCAACTCACCACCACGTGGTGATCAGTTGACAGCTCCGCCCCTCTCTTCACCCGAGTGTCCAAGACATACGGCCACAGGTCAGATGAAACGACCACAAAGTCGATCATTGACCTACAACCTAGAGTGTCCTGGTGCCATGTGCACTGATGGACACTCTTATGCCTGAACATGGTGTTCGTTATGGACAAACGGTAACTAGTACAGAAGTCCAATAACTGAACACCACTCGGGTTCAGATCAGGGGGGCCGTTCCTCCCAATCACGCCCCTCCAGGTGTCACTGTCATTGCCCACGTGGGCGTTGAAGTCCCCCAGTAGAACGACGGAGTCCCCAGTCGGAGCACTTTCCAGCACCCCTCCCAGGGACACCAAGAAGGCCGGGTACTCTGCACTGCTGTTTGGCCCGTAGGCACACACAACAGTGAGAGACCTATCCCCGAGCCGAAGCCGCAGGGAAACGACCCTCTCGTTCACCGGGGTGAACTCCAACACATGGCGGCAGAGCTGGGGGGCTATAAGCAAGCCCACACCAGCCCGACGCCTCTCACCATGGGCAACTCCGGAGTGGTGAAGAGTCCATCCTCTCTCGAGGAGTGTGGTTCCAGAGCCCAAGCCGTGCCTAGAGGTGAGCCCGACTATCTCTAGTCGGAACCTCTCAACCTCACGCACAATCTCAGGCTCCTTCCCCGCCAGTGAGGTGACATTCCATGTCCCAAGAGCCAGTTTCCGTGTCCAGGGATCGGGTTGTCTAGGCTCCTGCCTTCGACTGCTGCCCGATCTTCTCTGCACCGGCCCCTTACGGTCCCTCCTGTGGGTGGTGGGCCCACGGGAAGGTGTCCCCACGTCGCTCCTTTGGGCTGAGCCCGGCCGGACCCCGTGGGGGAAGGCCCGGCCACCAGGCGCTCGCATACGAGCCCCAACCCCAGGCCTGGCTCCAGGGTGGGGCCCCGGCTGCGCCGTACCGGGCGACGTCACGGTCCTCTTTTTTTTGGTCATCATAAGGTTTTTTTTGAAAAACTGCTCTTAGTCTGACCCGTCACCTAGGGACCTGTTTGCCTTGGGAGACCCTACTAGGGGCATATAGCCCCGGACAACATAGCTCCTAGGTTCATTCGGGTACTCAAACCCCTCCACCACGTTAAGGTGGCAGTTCAAGGAGGAGGAAACCGCGATTGTTAAAATCACAAATGATTTACTTCTAGCGTCTGACCAAGGCTGTATCTCAATACTAGTTTTACTTGATCTTAGTGCTGTGTTCGATACTATAGATCATAAAATACTCTTAGATCGACTTCAAAATTACACTGGTGTTCAGGGACAAGCATTAAACTGGTTTAGATCGTACTTATCAGACCACTACCATTTTGTCTGTCTAAATGGGGAAAAATCAAAGATAACGTCAGTAGACTATGGGGTGCCGCAAGGATCCGTGTTAGGCCCTCTGCTATTCTCAATATATATGCTGCCACTTGGTAATATTATAAGAAAACATGGAATAAATTTCCACTGTTATGCTGATGACACTCAATTATATATTTCATCACGACCAGATGAAAACGCTAAATTATCTAAACTGACAGCGTGTGTTGAAGATATTAAATACTGGATGACGTGTAATTTTCTGCTATTAAATTCAGATAAAACGGAGCTATTACTTATTGGTCCAAAAAACTGCCCACAAAACCTCTCACAATACAACTTTAACTTGAAAGGATGTCCTGTCAATTTATCCACTACAGTAAAAGACCTGGGTGTTATATTAGACCGGAACTTGTCTTTCGAAAATCATATTTCATATGTTACAAGAACGGCATTTTTCCACCTTAGAAGCATTGCTAAGATACGTAACATGCTATCTATTTCAGATGCAGAAAACTTAGTTCATGCATTCATGACCTCGAGACTAGATTACTGTAATGCTTTATTAGCTGGTTGTCCTGCATCATCAATAAACAAGCTACAGTTAGTCCAAAACGCAGCTGCTAGAGTTCTTACTAGGTCAAGAAAATATGATCATATAACACCAATTTTATCATCTCTACACTGGTTACCTATTAAGTTCCGTATCAATTACAAAGTATTGCTACTGACCTATAAAGCCCTAAATGGTTTAGCTCCAGTGTATTTAACGGATCTTCTATCGCCCTACAATCCATCGCGCTCTTTAAGATCACTAAACTCAAGGCTTCTGGTCATTCCTAGGATATCTAAGTCCACTAAAGGAGGGAGGGCATTTTCACATTTAGCTCCTAAACTCTGGAATAGTCTTCCTGATATTGTTCGAGGTTCAGACTCGCTGTCCTAGTTTAAAAATAGATTAAAAACACATCTCTTTAGCCAAGCATTCACATTATAATTACCTTTTATACTACAGTTAAATCGGATCAAAAGCATTAATATTCTGAACAGCAGTTATGCTAATTATTTATTAATTATTAAGAGACGACTCGACGCCTGTGAAGAGACGACTCGACGCCTGTGAAGAGACGACTCGACGCCTGTGAAGAGACGACTCGACGCCTGTGAAGAGACGACTCGACGCCTGTGAAGAGACGACTCGACGCCTGTGAAGAGACGACTCGACGCCTGTGAAGAGACGACTCGACGCCTGTGATGAGACGACTCGACGCCTGTGAAGAGACACCTCGACGCCTGTGAAGAGACGACTCGACGCCTGTGAAGAGATGACTCGACGCCTGTGAAGAGACGACTCGACGCCTGTGATGAGACGACTCGACGCCTGTGATGAGACGACTCGACGCCTGTGAAGAGACACCTCGACGCCTGTGAAGAGACGACTCGACGCCTGTGAAGAGATGACTCGACGCCTGTGAAGAGACGACTCGACGCCTGTGAAGAGACGACTCGACGCCTGTGAAGAGACGACTCGACGCCTGTGAAGAGACGACTCGACGCCTGTGAAGAGACGACTCGACGCCTGTGAAGAGACGACTCGACGCCTGTGAAGAGACGACTCGACGCCTGTGATGAGACGACTCGACGCCTGTGAAGAGACTACTCGACGCCTGTGAAGAGACGACTCGACGCCTGTGAAGAGACGACTCGACGCCTGTGATGAGACGACTCGACGCCTGTGATGAGACGACTCGACACCTGTGATGAGACGACTCCACGCCTGTGATGAGACGACTCCACGCCTGTGATGAGACGACTCGACGCCTGTGAAGAGACTACTCGACGCCTGTGAAGAGACGACTCGACGCCTGTGATGAGACGACTCCACGCCTGTGAAGAGACGACTCGACGCCTGTGATGAGACGACTCGACGCCTGTGAAGAGACGACTCAACGCCAGCGTTGTTATGGCCTAAATTAATACATGATTGATTAACTTATTCTAACATTTTTCCTTTAACATTTACATTTACATTTAGTCATTTAGCAGACGCTTTTATCCAAAGCGACTTACAAATGAGAGCAATAGAAGCAACTACAACAGTCAGAGGCTACAGTATGCAAGTGCTGTAACAAGTCTCAGTTAATCTAACACAGAACACACAGGATTTTTTTTAATTTATTTTTTTTAAAATAAATTAGACAGACAGAAAAATGAATAGAATGTTAAGTGCTATTCTTGATTGGTCAGGTGCTGCTGGAAGAGATGCGTCTTTAGATGTTTTTTGAAAATGGCTACAGACTCGGCTGCTCGAATTGAGATAGGCAGGTCATTCCACCAGGTGGGGGCAGTCCAGGAAAAGGTCCGTGACAGTGATTTCATGCCTCTCTGGTATGGCACCACAAGGCGTCGTTCACTGGTAGAACGCAAACTCCTGGAGGGTGTGTATGTCTGAACAAGCGAGTTAAGGTAAATTGGTGCAGAGCCAGTGGTTGCTTTGAAGGCGAGTACCAGTGCCTTGAATTTGATGCGAGCGGCTATTGGTAGCCAGTGCAGACTGATGAAGAGAGGCATGACGTGCGCTCTCTTCGGCTCGTTAAAGATCACCCTCGCCGCTGCATTCTGGATCAGTTGCAAGGGTTTGATAGTGCGTGCATGCCGGAAGGCCTGAAGGCCTTTAACATTCTCTTTCTAACATTTTTCAATGTACATTTATGAAATGCACTTTCTGTAAAGCTGCTTTGAAACAATGTGTATTGTGAAAAGCGCTATACAAATAAATTTGATTTGAATTGAATTAATACTGAAGATATTATTATAAATTACAGCAACCCCTCCCCCTTTACCTTTCAGACGCGGCTCATGTTTATAACAATAATCTTGGGGGGTGGACTCATTTAAGGTAATGTAGTCGTCAGGTTTTAGCCAGGTTTCTGTCAAACACAGCACATCTAGATTATTATCTGTGATCATATCATTAACAATAAGCGCTTTTGGGGAAAGGGATCGAATATTCAGCAACCAAAGCTTTATCAATTGTTCATCTGTATTATATCTGTTGTTCAGACTGACACTGCAGACTGAGCTCCAGTTCAGTCCGGTTCAGATGATCCAGTTCAGTCTGGTTCAGATGATGTTTGGTCCAGTTGAGTCTGGTTTAGATGAAGTTTGGTCCAGTTGAGTCAGGTTTAGATGATGTTTAGCCCAGTTGAGTCCGCTTCAGGTGATGTTTGGTCTGGTTGAGTCAGGTTCAGATGATGTTTGGTCCGGTTGAGTCAGGTTCAGATGGTGTTTGGTCTGGTTGAGCGGGTTTAGATGATGTTTGGTCCAGTTCAGATGATCCAGTTCAGTCCAGTTCAGATGATGTTTGGTCCAGTTGAGTCCGGTTCAGATGATGTTTGGTCCAGTTGAGTCTGGTTTAGATGATGTTTAGCCCAGTTGAGTCAGGTTTAGATGATGTTTGGTCCAGTTGAGTCAGGTTCAGATGATGTTTGGTCCAGTTGAGTCCGGTTCAGATGATGTTTGGTCCAGTTGAGTCAGGTTCAGATGATGTTTGGTCCAGTTCAGATGATCCAGTTCAGTCCGGTTCAGATGATGTTTGGTCCAGTTCAGTCCGGTTCAGATGATGTTTAGCCCAGTTGAGTCAGGTTTAGATGATGTTTAGCCCAGTTGAGTCAGGTTTAGATGATGTTTGGTCCAGTTGAGTCAGGTTCAGATGATGTTTGGTCCAGTTGAGTCAGGTTCAGATGATGTTTGGTCCGGTTGAGTCAGGTTCAGATGATGTTTGGTCTGGTTGAGTCAGGTTTAGATGATGTTTAGCCCAGTTGAGTTAGGTGATATGGGGCTAGAGTGATATGGAGCTATAGTGATATGGATCTATAGTGATATGGGGCTAGAGTGATATGGATCTATAGTGATATGGGGCTATAGTGATATGGATCTATAGTGATATGGGGCTATAGTGATATGGATCTATAGTGATATGGATCTATAGTGATATGGGTCTATAGTGATATGGGGCTATAGTGATATGGATCTATAGTGATATGGATCTAAAGTGATATGGGTCTATAGTGATATGGGTCTATAGTGATATGGGTCTAGAGTGATAAGGGTCTAGAGTGATAAGGGTCTAGAGTGATAAGGGTCTAGAGTGATATGGGTCTAGAGTGATATGGGTCTAGAGTGATATGGGTCTAGAGTGATATGGGTCTAGAGTGATAAGGGTCTAGAGTGATAAGGGTCTAGAGTGATAAGGGTCTAGAGTGATATGGGTCTAGCGTGATATGGGTCTATAGTGATATGGGTCTAGAGTCAAAAGGGTCTATAGTGATATGGGTCTAGAGTGATAAGGGTCTAGAGTGATATGGGTCTAGAGTGATAAGGGTCTAGAGTGATATGGGGCTAGAGTGATATGGGTCTAGAGTGATATGGGTCTAGAGTGATTTGGGGCTATAGTGATATGGGTCTATAGTGATATGGATCTATAGTGATATGGATCTATAGAGTGATATGGGGCTATAGTGATATGGGTCTATAGTGATATGGGTCTATAGTGATATGGGTCTAGAGTGATATGGGTCTATAGTGATATGGGTCTATAGTGATATGGGTCTATAGTGATATGGATCTATAGTGATATGGGTCTATAGTGATATGGGTCTATAGTGATATGGGTCTATAGTGATATGGGTCTATAGTGATATGGGTCTATAGTGATATGGGGCTATAGTGATATGGGTCTATAGTGATATGGGTCTATAGTGATATGGATCTATAGTGATATGGGGCTATAGTGATATGGATCTATAGTGATATGGATCTATAGTGATATGGATCTATAGTGATATGGATCTATAGTGATATGGATCTATAGTGATATGGGGCTATAGTGATATGGGGCTATAGTGATATGGATCTATAGTGATATGGGTCTATAGTGATATGGATCTATAGTGATATGGGGCTATAGTGATATGGGTCTATAGTGATATGGGTCTATAGTGATATGGATCTATAGTGATATGGGGCTATAGTGATATGGATCTATAGTGATATGGATCTATAGTGATATGGATCTATAGTGATATGGATCTAGAGTGATATGGGGCTATAGTGATATGGGGCTATAGTGATATGGATCTATAGTGATATGGATCTATAGTGATATGGATCTATAGTGATATGGGGCTATAGTGATATGGGTCTATAGGGATATGGGGCTATAGTGATATGGGGCTATAGTGATATGGGTCTATAGTGATATGGGTCTATAGTGATATGGGTCTATAGTGATATGGGTCTATAGTGATATGGGGCTATAGTGATATGGGTCCATAGTGATATGGGTCCATAGTGATATGGGGCTATAGTGATATGGGGCTATAGTGATATGGGGCTATAGTGATATGGGGCTATAGTGATATGGGTCTATAGTGATATGGATCTATAGTGATATGGATCTATAGTGATATGGGGCTATAGTGATATGGATCTATAGTGATATGGGTCTATAGTGATATGGGGCTATAGTGATATGGATCTATAGTGATATGGGTCTAGAGTCAAAAGGGTCTAGAGTGATATGGGTCTAGAGTGATAAGGGTCTAGAGTGATAAGGGTCTAGAGTAATAAGGGTCTAGAGTGATATGGGGCTAAAGTGATATGGGTCTAGAGTGATGTTTAGCCCAGTTGAGTCCGCTTCAGGTGATGTTTGGTCCGGTTGAGTCAGGTTCAGATGATGTTTGGTCTGGTTGAGTCAGGTTTAGATGATGTTTAGCCCAGTTGAGTTAGGTGATATGGGGCTAGAGTGATATGGAGCTATAGTGATATGGATCTATAGTGATATGGGGCTAGAGTGATATGGATCTATAGTGATATGGGTCTATAGTGATATGGGGCTATAGTGATATGGATCTATAGTGATATGGGGCTATAGTGATATGGATCTATAGTGATATGGATCTATAGTGATATGGGTCTATAGTGATATGGGGCTATAGTGATATGGATCTATAGTGATATGGATCTATAGTGATATGGGTCTATAGTGATATGGGTCTAGAGTGATATGGGTCTAGAGTGATAAGGGTCTAGAGTGATAAGGGTCTAGAGTGATAAGGGTCTAGAGTGATAAGGGTCTAGAGTGATAAGGGTCTAGAGTGATATGGGTCTAGAGTGATATGGGTCTAGAGTGATATGGGTCTAGAGTGATAAGGGTCTAGAGTGATATGGGTCTAGAGTGATATGGGTCTAGAGTGATATGGGTCTATGGGTCTAGAGTGATAAGGGTCTAGAGTGATAAGGGTCTAGAGTGATAAGGGTCTAGAGTGATATGGGTCTAGCGTGATATGGGTCTATAGTGATATGGGTCTAGAGTCAAAAGGGTCTAGAGTGATATGGGTCTAGAGTGATAAGGGTCTAGAGTGATATGGGTCTAGAGTGATAAGGGTCTAGAGTGATATGGGGCTAGAGTGATATGGGTCTAGAGTGATATGGGTCTAGAGTGATATGGGTCTAGAGTGATTTGGGGCCATAGTGATATGGATCTATAGTGATATGGATCTATAGAGTGATATGGGGCTATAGTGAAAAGGGTCTAGAGTGATATGGGTCTATAGTGATATGGGTCTATAGTGATATGGGTCTATAGTGATATGGATCTATAGTGATATGGGTCTATAGTGATATGGGTCTATAGTGATATGGGTCTATAGTGATATGGGTCTATAGTGATATGGGGCTATAGTGATATGGGTCTATAGTGATATGGGTCTATAGTGATATGGATCTATAGTGATATGGGGCTATAGTGATATGGATCTATAGTGATATGGATCTATAGTGATATGGATCTATAGTGATATGGATCTATAGTGATATGGATCTATAGTGATATGGATCTATAGTGATATGGGGCTATAGTGATATGGGGCTATAGTGATATGGATCTATAGTGATATGGGTCTATAGTGATATGGATCTATAGTGATATGGGGCTATAGTGATATGGGTCTATAGTGATATGGGTCTATAGTGATATGGATCTATAGTGATATGGGGCTATAGTGATATGGATCTATAGTGATATGGATCTATAGTGATATCGGTCTATAGTGATATGGATCTATAGTGATATGGATCTAGAGTGATATGGGGCTATAGTGATATGGGGCTATAGTGATATGGGTCTATAGTGATATGGGTCTATAGTGATATGGGGCTATAGTGATATGGGGCTATAGTGATATGGGGCTATAGTGATATGGGGCTATAGTGATATGGGTCTATAGTGATATGGATCTATAGTGATATAGATCTATAGTGATATGGGGCTATAGTGATATGGATCTATAGTGATATGGGTCTATAGTGATATGGGGCTATAGTGATATGGATCTATAGTGATATGGGTCTATAGTGATATGGGTCTATAGTGATATGGGGCTATAGTGATATGGATCTATAGTGATATGGATCTATAGTGATATGGATCTATAGTGATATGGATCTATAGTGATATGGATCTATAGTGATATGGGGCTATAGTGATATGGATCTATAGTGATATGGGTCTATAGTGATATGGGGCTATAGTGATATGGGTCTATAGTGATATGGGTCTATAGTGATATGGGTCTATAGTGATATGGGTCTATAGTGATATGGGGCTATAGTGATATGGGGCTATAGTGATATGGGTCTATAGTGATATGGGGCTATAGTGATATGGGGCTATAGTGATATGGGTCTATAGTGATATGGGTCTATAGTGATATGGGGCTGTAGTGATATGGGGCTATAGTGATATGGGTCTATAGTGATATGGGGCTATAGTGATATGGGGCTATAGTGATATGGATCTATAGTGATATGGATCTATAGTGATATGGGGCTGTAGTGATATGGGGCTATAGTGATATGGGGCTATAGTGATATGGGGCTATAGTGATATGGGTCTATAGTGATATGGGTCTATAGTGATATGGGGCTATAGTGATATGGGGCTATAGTGATATGGGGCTATAGTGATATGGATCTATAGTGATATGGGGCTATAGTGATATGGGGCTGTAGTGATATGGGGCTATAGTGATATGGGGCTATAGTGATATGGGTCTATAGTGATATGAGGCTGTAGTGATATGGGGCTGTAGTGATATGGGGCTGTAGTGATATGGGGCAATAGTGATATGGGTCTATAGTGATATGGGGCTATAGTGATATGGGGCTATAGTGATATGGGGCTATAGTGATATGGGTCTATAGTGATATGGATCTATAGTGATATGGATCTATAGTGATATGGGGCTATAGTGATATGGATCTATAGTGATATGGGTCTATAGTGATATGGGGCTATAGTGATATGGATCTATAGTGATATGGGTCTAGAGTCAAAAGGGTCTAGAGTGATATGGGTCTAGAGTGATAAGGGTCTAGAGTGATAAGGGTCTAGAGTAATAAGGGTCTAGAGTGATATGGGGCTAAAGTGATATGGGTCTAGAGTGATGTTTAGCCCAGTTGAGTCCGCTTCAGGTGATGTTTGGTCCGGTTGAGTCAGGTTCAGATGATGTTTGGTCTGGTTGAGTCAGGTTTAGATGATGTTTAGCCCAGTTGAGTTAGGTGATATGGGGCTAGAGTGATATGGAGCTATAGTGATATGGATCTATAGTGATATGGGGCTAGAGTGATATGGATCTATAGTGATATGGGTCTATAGTGATATGGGGCTATAGTGATATGGATCTATAGTGATATGGGGCTATAGTGATATGGATCTATAGTGATATGGATCTATAGTGATATGGGTCTATAGTGATATGGGGCTATAGTGATATGGATCTATAGTGATATGGATCTATAGTGATATGGGTCTATAGTGATATGGGTCTAGAGTGATATGGGTCTAGAGTGATAAGGGTCTAGAGTGATAAGGGTCTAGAGTGATAAGGGTCTAGAGTGATAAGGGTCTAGAGTGATAAGGGTCTAGAGTGATAAGGGTCTAGAGTGATAAGGGTCTAGAGTGATATGGGTCTAGAGTGATATGGGTCTAGAGTGATATGGGTCTAGAGTGATAAGGGTCTAGAGTGATATGGGTCTAGAGTGATATGGGTCTAGAGTGATATGGGTCTATGGGTCTAGAGTGATAAGGGTCTAGAGTGATAAGGGTCTAGAGTGATAAGGGTCTAGAGTGATATGGGTCTAGCGTGATATGGGTCTATAGTGATATGGGTCTAGAGTCAAAAGGGTCTAGAGTGATATGGGTCTAGAGTGATAAGGGTCTAGAGTGATATGGGTCTAGAGTGATAAGGGTCTAGAGTGATATGGGGCTAGAGTGATATGGGTCTAGAGTGATATGGGTCTAGAGTGATATGGGTCTAGAGTGATTTGGGGCCATAGTGATATGGATCTATAGTGATATGGATCTATAGAGTGATATGGGGCTATAGTGAAAAGGGTCTAGAGTGATATGGGTCTATAGTGATATGGGTCTATAGTGATATGGGTCTATAGTGATATGGATCTATAGTGATATGGGTCTATAGTGATATGGGTCTATAGTGATATGGGTCTATAGTGATATGGGTCTATAGTGATATGGGGCTATAGTGATATGGGTCTATAGTGATATGGGTCTATAGTGATATGGATCTATAGTGATATGGGGCTATAGTGATATGGATCTATAGTGATATGGATCTATAGTGATATGGATCTATAGTGATATGGATCTATAGTGATATGGATCTATAGTGATATGGATCTATAGTGATATGGGGCTATAGTGATATGGGGCTATAGTGATATGGATCTATAGTGATATGGGTCTATAGTGATATGGATCTATAGTGATATGGGGCTATAGTGATATGGGTCTATAGTGATATGGGTCTATAGTGATATGGATCTATAGTGATATGGGGCTATAGTGATATGGATCTATAGTGATATGGATCTATAGTGATATCGGTCTATAGTGATATGGATCTATAGTGATATGGATCTAGAGTGATATGGGGCTATAGTGATATGGGGCTATAGTGATATGGGTCTATAGTGATATGGGTCTATAGTGATATGGGGCTATAGTGATATGGGGCTATAGTGATATGGGGCTATAGTGATATGGGGCTATAGTGATATGGGTCTATAGTGATATGGATCTATAGTGATATGGATCTATAGTGATATGGGGCTATAGTGATATGGATCTATAGTGATATGGGTCTATAGTGATATGGGGCTATAGTGATATGGATCTATAGTGATATGGGTCTATAGTGATATGGGTCTATAGTGATATGGGGCTATAGTGATATGGATCTATAGTGATATGGATCTATAGTGATATGGATCTATAGTGATATGGATCTATAGTGATATGGATCTATAGTGATATGGGGCTATAGTGATATGGATCTATAGTGATATGGGTCTATAGTGATATGGGGCTATAGTGATATGGGTCTATAGTGATATGGGTCTATAGTGATATGTGTCTATAGTGATATGGGTCTATAGTGATATGGGGCTATAGTGATATGGGGCTATAGTGATATGGGTCTATAGTGATATGGGGCTATAGTGATATGGGGCTATAGTGATATGGGTCTATAGTGATATGGGTCTATAGTGATATGGGGCTGTAGTGATATGGGGCTATAGTGATATGGGTCTATAGTGATATGGGGCTATAGTGATATGGGGCTATAGTGATATGGATCTATAGTGATATGGATCTATAGTGATATGGGGCTGTAGTGATATGGGGCTATAGTGATATGGGGCTATAGTGATATGGGGCTATAGTGATATGGGTCTATAGTGATATGGGTCTATAGTGATATGGGGCTATAGTGATATGGGGCTATAGTGATATGGGGCTATAGTGATATGGATCTATAGTGATATGGGGCTATAGTGATATGGGGCTGTAGTGATATGGGGCTATAGTGATATGGGGCTATAGTGATATGGGTCTATAGTGATATGAGGCTGTAGTGATATGGGGCTGTAGTGATATGGGGCTGTAGTGATATGGGGCAATAGTGATATGGGTCTATAGTGATATGGGGCTATAGTGATATGGGGCTATAGTGATATGGATCTATAGTGATATGGATCTATAGTGATATGGGGCTGTAGTGATATGGGGCTGTAGTGATATGGGGCTGTAGTGATATGGGGCTGTAGTGATATGGGGCTGTAGTGATATGGGGCTATAGTGATATGGGGCTATAGTGATATGGGGCTATAGTGATATGGATCTATAGTGATATGGATCTATAGTGATATGGGGCTATAGTGATATGGGGCTATAGTGATATGGGTCTATAGTGATATGGGTCTATAGTGATATGGGGCTATAGTGATATGGATCTATAGTGATATGGGGCTATAGTGATATGGGGCTATAGTGATATGGGGCTATAGTGATATGGGGCTATAGTGATATGGATCTATAGTGATATGGGGCTATAGTGATATGGGGCTATAGTGATATGGGTCTATAGTGATATGGGGCTATAGTGATATGGGGCTATAGTGATATGGGTCTATAGTGATATGGATCTATAGTGATATGGGGCTATAGTGATATGGGTCTATAGTGATATGGGTCTATAGTGATATGGGGCTATAGTGATATGGGGCTATAGTGATATGGGGCTATAGTGATATGGGGCTATAGTGATATGGGGCTATAGTGATATGGGTCTATAGTGATATGGGGCTATAGTGATATGGGGCTATAGTGATATGGGGCTATAGTGATATGGGTCTATAGTGATATGGGGCTGTAGTGATATGGGGCTGTAGTGATATGGGGCTGTAGTGATATGGGTCTATAGTGATATGGGGCTATAGTGATATGGGTCTATAGTGATATGGGTCTATAGTGATATGGGTCTATAGTGATATGGGGCTATAGTGATATGGGGCTATAGTGATATGGGTCTATAGTGATATGGGGCTATAGTGATATGGGGCTATAGTGATATGGGTCTATAGTGATATGGGTCTATAGTGATATGGGGCTATAGTGATATGGGGCTATAGTGATATGGGGCTATAGTGATATGGATCTATAGTGATATGGGGCTATAGTGATATGGGGCTATAGTGATATGGGGCTATAGTGATATGGGTCTATAGTGATATGGGTCTATAGTGATATGGGGCTATAGTGATATGGGTCTATAGTGATATGGGGCTATAGTGATATGGGTCTATAGTGATATGGGTCTATAGTGATATGGGTCTATAGTGATATGGGGCTATAGTGATATGGGGCTATAGTGATATGGGTCTATAGTGATATGGGGCTATAGTGATATGGGGCTATAGTGATATGGGTCTATAGTGATATGGGTCTATAGTGATATGGGGCTATAGTGATATGGGGCTATAGTGATATGGGGCTATAGTGATATGGGGCTATAGTGATATGGATCTATAGTGATATGGGGCTATAGTGATATGGGGCTATAGTGATATGGGGCTATAGTGATATGGGTCTATAGTGATATGGGGCTGTAGTGATATGGGGCTGTAGTGATATGGGGCTGTAGTGATATGGGTCTATAGTGATATGGGGCTATAGTGATATGGGGCTATAGTGATATGGGTCTATAGTGATATGGATCTATAGTGATATGGGGCTGTAGTGATATGGGGCTGTAGTGATATGGGGCTGTAGTGATATGGGGCTGTAGTGATATGGGGCTATAGTGATATGGGTCTATAGTGATATGGGGCTATAGTGATATGGGGCTATAGTGATATGGGGCTATAGTGATATGGGGCTATAGTGATATGGGGCTATAGTGATATGGATCTATAGTGATATGGGGCTGTAGTGATATGGGGCTGTAGTGATATGGGGCTGTAGTGATATGGGGCTGTAGTGATATGGGTCTGTAGTGATATGGGGCTGTAGTGATATGGGGCTGTAGTGATATGGGGCAGTAGTGATATGGGTCTATAGTGATATGGGGCTATAGTGATATGGGGCTATAGTGATATGGATCTATAGTGATATGGATCTATAGTGATATGGGGCTGTAGTGATATGGGGCTGTAGTGATATGGGGCTGTAGTGATATGGGGCTGTAGTGATATGGGGCTATAGTGATATGGGGCTATAGTGATATGGGGCTATAGTGATATGGGGCTATAGTGATATGGGGCTATAGTGATATGGATCTATAGTGATATGGATCTATAGTGATATGGGGCTATAGTGATATGGGGCTATAGTGATATGGGTCTATAGTGATATGGGTCTATAGTGATATGGGGCTATAGTGATATGGATCTATAGTGATATGGGGCTATAGTGATATGGGGCTATAGTGATATGGGGCTATAGTGATATGGGGCTATAGTGATATGGATCTATAGTGATATGGGGCTATAGTGATATGGATCAATAGTGATATGGGGCTATAGTGATATGGGGCTATAGTGATATGGGTCTATAGTGATATGGGTCTATAGTGATATGGGGCTATAGTGATATGGGTCTATAGTGATATGGATCTATAGTGATATGGGGCTATAGTGATATGGGTCTATAGTGATATGGGTCTATAGTGATATGGGGCTATAGTGATATGGGTCTATAGTGATATGGGGCTATAGTGATATGGGTCTATAGTGATATGGATCTATAGTGATATGGGGCTATAGTGATATGGGTCTATAGTGATATGGATCTATAGTGATATGGGTCTATAGTGATATGGGTCTATAGTGATATGGGGCTATAGTGATATGGATCTATAGTGATATGGATCTATAGTGATATGGATCTATAGTGATATGGGGCTATAGTGATATGGGGCTATAGTGATATGGGTCTATAGTGATATGGGGCTATAGTGATATGGGGCTATAGTGATATGGGGCTATAGTGATATGGGGCTATAGTGATATGGGGCTATAGTGATATGGATCTATAGTGATATGGGTCTATAGTGATATGGGGCTATAGTGATATGGATCTATAGTGATATGGATCTATAGTGATATGGGGCTATAGTGATATGGGGCTATAGTGATATGGATCTATAGTGATATGGGGCTATAGTGATATGGGGCTATAGGGATATGGATCTATAGTGATATGGGTCTATAGTGATATGGGTCTATAGTGATATGGGGCTATAGTGATATGGGGCTATAGTGATATGGGGCTATAGTGATATGGGTCTATAGTGATATGGGTCTATAGTGATATGGGTCTATAGTGATATGGGGCTATAGTGATATGGGGCTATAGTGATATGGGGCTATAGTGATATGGGTCTATAGTGATATGGGTCTATAGTGATATGGGTCTATAGTGATATGGATCTATAGTGATATGGGGCTATAGTGATATGGATCTATAGTGATATGGGGCTATAGTGATATGGGGCTATAGTGATATGGGGCTATAGTGATATGGGGCTATAGTGATATGGGGCTATAGTGATATGGATCTATAGTGATATGGATCTATAGTGATATGGATCTATAGTGATATGGATCTATAGTGATATGGGGCTATAGTGATATGGATCTATAGTGATATGGATCTATAGTGATATGGGGCTATAGTGATATGGGTCTATAGTGATATGGGGCTATAGTGATATGGGTCTATAGTGATATGGATCTATAGTGATATGGATCTATAGTGATATGGGTCTATAGTGATATGGATCTATAGTGATATGGGTCTATAGTGATATGGGTCTATAGTGATATGGGTCTATAGTGATATGGGGCTATAGTGATATGGATCTATAGTGATATGGATCTATAGTGATATGGATCTATAGTGATATGGGTCTATAGTGATATGGATCTATAGTGATATGGGTCTATAGTGATATGGGTCTATAGTGATATGGGGCTATAGTGATATGGGGCTATAGTGATATGGGGCTATAGTGATATGGGTCTATAGTGATATGGGTCTATAGTGATATGGGTCTATAGTGATATGGGGCTATAGTGATATGGGGCTATAGTGATATGGGGCTATAGTGATATGGGTCTATAGTGATATGGGTCTATAGTGATATGGGTCTATAGTGATATGGATCTATAGTGATATGGGGCTATAGTGATATGGATCTATAGTGATATGGGGCTATAGTGATATGGGGCTATAGTGATATGGGGCTATAGTGATATGGGGCTATAGTGATATGGGGCTATAGTGATATGGATCTATAGTGATATGGATCTATAGTGATATGGATCTATAGTGATATGGATCTATAGTGATATGGGGCTATAGTGATATGGATCTATAGTGATATGGATCTATAGTGATATGGGGCTATAGTGATATGGGTCTATAGTGATATGGGGCTATAGTGATATGGGTCTATAGTGATATGGATCTATAGTGATATGGATCTATAGTGATATGGGTCTATAGTGATATGGATCTATAGTGATATGGGTCTATAGTGATATGGGTCTATAGTGATATGGGTCTATAGTGATATGGGGCTATAGTGATATGGATCTATAGTGATATGGATCTATAGTGATATGGATCTATAGTGATATGGGTCTATAGTGATATGGATCTATAGTGATATGGGTCTATAGTGATATGGGGCTATAGTGATCCTCTTTCCCAGATGGAGGAGGTTCGGCTGGAGCAGAAAGAGCTGATGCCATTACTGAGGGACAATGGAGTTTTGTTCGAATCAACACCTCGTTATTCTGGGTAATGTATGATCATTTTAGTTATGGGATGGTAGATTGTTGAGGAACTCTAGCACTTGTGTTTGATTCATACCCGAGGTCTGTTTATAAAGTTCATGATCGTGTTTTATTAGTTTTGGGGATTGAATGATGAGTTTGTGGCTTCGCCTCCGCTTTGCCAATAATTGAGGAGCTCTTGGTCGATTCATAGTAAGTTTGTTTTAATAAAGCTAGTCTTTACTCTATTATTATTTCCCTCTAAATAGATTTTTATTTCTAATTGCTCAACAATTGATTATTGCTAGATTTAATCTCCACAGTGGAAGTACCTCAACAGCAGCTCAGGAGTGATGATTCTGAGACGGGGATATTGTACAGTAGAGATATTAATGACAGCAGAAGTGATGTGTGGTGTGTTAGAGTAACGTACACAACACTGCTCACACACACACACACACGTTTATTCTGTGACAGGGATCAGTCACACACACTCAAGATCAGATACAGAATACTTCATGTGTTCCTGTGGGAACCACACACACTTTCTCTCTCTCTCACACACTCTCGAGTCCAGGGCTGGTTCTCCATGGTTTATGGAGCGCTATATTACAGGTGTTCTCACACACACACACACACACACACTCTCGAGTCCAGGGCTGGTTCTCCAGGGTTTATGGAGCGCTATATTACAGTTATTCAGACCTCAGAACATGCACAGATATGGACAAAATTTCATATCTCGATACAATACGATATGACTACGTGTTCGGTGAAAACCAAGCATTTCTCCGAAAAATAAAAAGATCATAATACAAAAAAATGTGGAAAGTATAGTTTTATTTTTAAGAACAAGTCATCAACATTAACATATTTACCAAAAAATAAATAACAAATCAGACCTTTTACTGCAGCTCTGCTTTAACAATAAATAACACATGCAGCAGCTGGAGGAACATTGAAGTGCTACATCATTTATATTCTTACACATTGTGTAAGTAACGTCAGTGTTTACTCTATTCCCAGTTCTCCAGCCTCTTCAGGAGAAGTGGAGGAATTCACGTGTTGTAAATCCATCAGATCTGATCCTCAAACTAACCCGGCGACGCCCATCGCACACAGCTCAACTAACCCATCACACACACAGCTCAACTAACCCATCGCACACACACAGCTCAACTAACCCATCGCACACACAGCTCAACTAACCCATCGCACACACACAGCTCAACTAACGCCATCGCACACACACAGCTCAACTAACCCATCGCACACACAGCTCAACTAACCCATCGCACACACACAGCTCAACTAACGCCATCGCACACACAGCTCAACCAACCCATCGCACACACACAGCTCAACTAACGCCATCGCACACACACAGCTCAACTAACCCATCGCACACACAGCTCAACTAACCCATCGCACACACACAGCTCAACTAACGCCATCGCACACACACAGCTCAACTAACCCATCGCACACACAGCTCAACTAACCCATCGCACACACACAGCTCAACTAACCCATCGCACACACACAGCTCAACTAACGCCATCGCACACACAGCTCAACTAACCCATCGCACACACACAGCTCAACTAACGCCATCGCACACACACAGCTCAACTACGCCATCGCACACACACAGCTCAACTAACCCATCGCACACACAGCTCAACTAACCCATCGCACACACACAGCTCAACTAACGCCATCGCACACACAGCTCAACCAACCCATCGCACACACACAGCTCAACTAACGCCATCGCACACACAGCTCAACTAACCCATCGCACACACACAGCTCAACTAACGCCATCGCACACACACAGCTCAACTAACCCATCGCACACACAGCTCAACTAACCCATCGCACACACACAGCTCAACTAACGCCATCGCACACACAGCTCAACCAACCCATCGCACACACAGCTCAACTAACCCATCGCACACACAGCTCAACTAACCCATCGCTATAAAGCTGCTTTAACACAATATACTTACACTGGCATGGGTTAGACTATCAGAATATCAGATACTTCATGCCATAGCGAACACACTTGGGAATTTTCTGAATAAAAAAACAAAACAAGGACAAAAGCAGATCATCATTCATTCAGCGCTGTGTCATGTGACAAGCAATGACGCGTCACCATGGAAACGCCCGCCCACCCCCCCCCTCACTATATAGTTCCCCTGTCCCTGTAGAGAGAGAGAGTGTGTGTGTGTGTGTGTGTGTGTGTGTGTGTGTGTGTGTGTGTGTGTGTGTGTGTGTGTGTGTGTGTGTGTGTGTGTTAGCTTTAGCGGGCATTCAAGGGCACTCGCAAAACTGATCAGAGCGCGGAGAGGGGAAATATATATCGTCTATATCGTTGCTTTTTTCAATAGTAATATCTTGAAAGTTCATATCTAGATATAGATACGATATATCGTTCAGCCCCCACACACACACACACACACACACACACACACACACACAGGAGTTCAGACGCCGCGCGGGGTCTTGAAGTTCATGCCGACGGGAGGCTGGGTCACCTGGAGGTTCGATAGACTGCCGAAATCCTGCGGGAACACACACACACACACACACACACACACACATCAGTGACATCACGAGACTGCTGCATCATGGGACACACGAGCGCTAACAGACGAGTGTGAGAAAGATTCAGGGTTTGTCAGGAACAGATCCAGCAAACACGGGAAAGACTTTCAGTTGCTCTTCCTGTTGTATCAATGACCTGGAGACGCCACTCCACAGACACTTTCGACACAGGTCACATGTGTGAAGCAGAGGATCATGGGACATGTGAAGCAGAGGATCATGGGAAAGCTCACC
>NC_137121.1:288956-291456 GCF_949357685.1 Gobio gobio
AGAAGAGCAGCGTCACACACCACAGAAGAAGAAGAGCAGCGTCACACACCACAGAAGAAGAAGAGCAGCGTTACACACCACAGAAGAAGAAGAGCAGCGTTACACACCACAGAAGAAGAAGAGCAGCGTTACACACCACAGAAGAAGAAGAGCAGCGTCACACACCACAGAAGAAGAAGAGCAGCGTCACACACCACAGAAGAAGAAGAGCAGCGTTACACACCACAGAAGAAGAAGAGCAGCGTTACACCACAGAAGAAGAAGAGCAGCGTCACACACCACAGAAGAAGAAGAGCAGCGTTACACACCACAGAAGAAGAAGAGCAGCGTTACACACCACAGAAGAAGAAGAGCAGCGTTACACACCACAGAAGAAGAAGAGCGGCGTTACACACCACAGAAGAAGAAGAGCAGCGTCAGACACCACACACCACAGAAGAGCAGCAGCGTCACACACCACAGAAGAAGAAGAGCGTTACACACCACAGAAGAAGAAGAGCAGCGGCAGACACCACACACCACAGAAGAGCAGCAGCGTCACACACCACAGAAGAAGAAGAGCGTTACACACCACAGAAGAAGAAGAGCAGCGTTACACACCAAACACCACAGAAGAAGAAGAGCGTTACACACCACAGAAGAAGAAGAGCAGCGTTACACACCAAACACCACAGAAGAAGAAGAGCGTTACACACCACAGAAGAAGAAGAGCAGCGTTACACACCAAACACCACAGAAGAAGAAGAGCGTTACACACCACAGAAGAGGAGCAGCGTTACACACCACAGAAGAAGAAGAGCAGCGTCAGACACCACACACCACAGAAGAGCAGCAGCGTCACACACCACAGAAGAGCGGCGTTACACACCACAGAAGAAGAAGAGCGTTACACACCACAGAAGAAGAGCGTTACACACCACAGAAGAAGAAGAGCGTTACACACCACAGAAGAGCAGCGGCGTTACACACACACACACCACAGAAGAAGAGCAGCGGCGTTACACACACACACACCACAGAAGAAGAGCAGCGGCGTTACACACACACACACACCACAGAAGAAGAGCAGCGGCGTTACACACACACACCACAGAAGAACAACCATAGATATCCATAATAAAGGCTAGATGTCTCGTCCGCTGCTGGCCAATGGAGGTCACTCCTGGCGGCCATCTTGTCTCAGTCAGCTCGCTCACCCATTGTGTTTTCATGCTTGCACATTTTAAATAACCATAACTTGCTCAATTTTCTACCGATTTTCAAACTGTTTGGCTTGTTATAAACGTCAGAGATGTAGTTATGACACTGCATACTTATGAAAAATCATTCATAACTTGTTCAAGCATCCAGAATTATAGCCACGTTAATAACGTTTGTAAGAAACCAAACCATTTGTAAATCCGTCCAGATTTCAGCGAGATAAGAGTATTAGTGTTCAGATCAGGAGCCACAGAGCCCTGCCTGTGACAAGATGGCCGCCGCTGATGACGGTAGAGACTCCGCTGTAAGACATCAGGCCTTTATTATGGATATCTATGAGAACAACACACACACACACACACACACACACACGAAGAGCAGCGGCGATAAACACACACACCAGAGGAAAAGTCTCACACACACACAACAGAAGTCGCTCTCACACACACACTGTAACGCGCTGTAATCTGTCACACACACACACACACACACACACTGCCCCTAAACCTAACCCTCACAGGAGACATTCTGCATTTTTACATTTTCACAAAAACTCATTCTGAATGATTTATAAGCTTTTGTACCCGTGGGGACCTCAATTTAGGACACGAGTCCCCATGAGTCTGTCTACAGTCAGGCTGAAGTCCCCACCAGGCTAGAGAAACACACACACACACACACACACACACACACACACACACGCTCATACTCACACACACGCGCGCCGCTCGATCGCCGCGTCAGGCTGGAGAGCGCGCGCTGCTGGATCGAGCGGGACCGGAGGAGGATTACGGCGGATTCTTGAGAGAGAAACGAGCTGTACCCACCCATAGACTGTAAAAAAATATGGACGACGCGACTCCATTGACTTCCGCTGACCAAAGTTGAAGCTTTCATAGGCCCGCTCACGGCGCTGACATCTTGGGACCGAGTCTGCGCAGTAGCGATCTCGGGACCGGAGTTGCGCAGTAGAGAACAGGAAGTAGAGGCGCGATTATCAAAAGCCCGCCCACACTCTCACAGATGCAGAATAATTAATTATGTTGGTGTGAAATAAACAGTTATGGAAGTGTAGAAATGAAAGCTAAAGCTCCAATCTCCTCACAAAAATCCAGAAAAAAGTCCGTTAGTGCCTCAGTGACAACTTCACTCAGAGAAGCCGTCAATCTCAGCTGTCAATCATGACGTCACACCCCCGTTTTTATAGCATCAAATAACTCACTAAAACTAAACTTATTTAAAAAACGAACACTTGAAATGAAATTATTGTAATAAAAACTGCCTAAAATGACAGAAACCA
>NC_137121.1:293956-296456 GCF_949357685.1 Gobio gobio
TGTGTGTGTGTGTGAGAGTGTGTGACTGTGTGTGAGAGAGAGAGAGTGTGTGTGTGATCCTGCAGATGAAGCATGAATACACACAGATGGTCACACGATCAGTTCTGTGAGTTCACACATGGTCAAACCACATCTCACATGATCAGTTTATTCACTATAGTTCATAAGATGGGAATAAAACATGAGCTGAACTCAGAGATAAACTGAACACTCATCTTGATAACGTCTGTTATAGAAATGGATGTAACGGATTCAACCAACCAATCAGCTGTTAGATTTAACACAGATAATACCAATGTGTGTATTGTGTGTTTGTGTGTGCAGGGCCGGAGTGGGACCCCAAGACCAGCCCCCCCACACACACACACACACATCCCCTAACTAACCCATCCCCCCCCCCCCCCCCACACACACACCCATCCCCCCCCCCACACACATCCCCTAACCCTAACCCCAACCCCACACACACCCTAACCCTAACCCCACACACACACACACACCCTAACCCTAACCCAAGACCAGCCCCCCCCCACACACACATCCCCTAACCCTAACCCATCCCACAAGAGTTTATATTGAGCTCATCTTTATTCAGTGTTTTAGATAAACACACAGAGCTAACCCTTATAATGAGTTACCCAGAAACCCCTGCATTAAGCAGATGCAGACATTAGTCAAAGATACAGAGATTTATGGGATGGACACCAGTCGGCAAACTTTGAAAAACTCATTTTATTAAACTTCTGTACAAAATTCACCATTAAAAGTATTTACAGATGTACACCTAAAACTGCCCTGGGTCAGTGGATCAGGAGGATCTGGATCTACTCGTCATCCTCCTCGATGATGGGCCTGGACCTGAAACGCAGATCACATGATCAGAGGCGGGTCAGCTGACCAGACGACACATAACAGATCACATGATCAGAGGCGGGTCAGCTGACCAGACGACACATAACACAGATCACATGATCAGAGGCGGGTCAGCTGACCATCAGCTCAACCACAGGAAGTGGAGCACTCACTTCCTGGCTTTAGTCACTCCACTGCCGCCCGCCTCCTCCTCATCATCAATGACGGGTCTGGACCTGAAACAGATCACATGATCAGCGGCGGGTCACATGATCAGTGGCCCATCAGCTCGGCCACAGGAAGCTGAACACTCACTTCCTGTGTGCTTTGGTCCCTCCGCTGCCGCCCGCCTCCTCCTCTTCTTCTTCTTCATCAGATGCGGGATGAAGGTTCTCCTTCTCGGGTTTGCGGCCAGGACCACCGAAGAAGTCCCCGATGCCCTTCTGCCAGGTCGGGGTGGGGCGCGGGCACACAGGGTTCCCTCCGGCGTACTTGCCCTTCGCTGAACACACACACACACACACACACACACACACACACACCTCAGAAACACTGATGTGAGAGAGAGAACACGGCCTCTTCACCGAATACCAGTGAGAAAATGGCACCGATGTTCTACATCTAAAGTTACACAGATGTTTCTAGTAGCATTAAAGTTTCATTAAACAGCAAAAACAAGTCCTCCAAGAAGGCTGTGCGCGCGCACTCACCAGGCGTTCCCGACTGCGCGCTCCCGCTCTGCGCGTTCACGGATCCAGACGCGCCGAGTGACTTCCGGGGCGCGGAAGCTGCAACAGCTGAAACAACAACAAAAAAAACCACACAAAATGAACAATCGCGTCGAGTAAATCCTGCACAACACACGCCACACACCGCCAGAATGACGCGACTTCCGCCCGCGGGGTGCTCGGCGTCTCTTTGTGCCGCGGATGAATGTGAAAGTGGCGCCATTTCGTTCAGTCTCCGTTAAACTCTATCAAACAAATAATAAAGCTCTAACATTCACTCTCAGAGCTCAGACAATAATAGCGACACCATTCCAGCGGTTAAAACACTCATTTAATAACGATATGACGTTAACAGCTGGTCAGACAATGTTTAGCGCCGACTACACAACAAAACAATTGCGCGATTAAAGACATTAATCATTAAATACTGTTCATAACGCGCGTTCCCGAGGAGAACAGCCCAACGGAACCGGAGATGTTTACATGCGCGCAGCCGCGACACAAATGGCGGGAGATGTGCGATAAACACATTTACTCCAGTTAATCTACACAAACATCTACATTCAAAATAAATGCCACTTCTACCACTAATAATAATGAATATTATACGCAAGAAGAGCGGGATTAATACCGCGTCCGCCTCCGTCAGCCGGCTAAAAAACGCGTTTAGCCGCGCTAACGCTAATGTGGACGCGGGGTTATTCTCTCACCTTTCCTGTAGGCTCCGGGGATGGTTAATAAACGCGTTTAGCCGCGCTAACGCTAATGCGGCGGTTATTCTCTCACCGTTCCTGTAGGCTCCGGGGACGGTTAATAAACGCGTTTAGCCGCGCTAACGCTAATGCGGCGGTTATTCTCTCACCTTTCCTGTAGGCTCCGGGGACGCTATCGGCTTTAGTTCGCACCATCGCGCTCGCGCT
>NC_137121.1:301456-306486 GCF_949357685.1 Gobio gobio
CACAGCAGCGGTAACTTGATTTTTGTAATTTGATGCAAAAGTAATATAATACAAAGTATTAGTGTTATAAATGTACATACATAAAAAATAAATACAAAAAACGTTGCAGGATTTACGATATTGATGACCATTAAAACACGTCGTCACTGTGGGACGGGTCTGTGTGGGAAAAGCTGCTGCACATTGGACACTGAATGATATTTATTAATATGTCAAATGTTTGTAAAGTCATTAAACCAACACCCATGAACATTTTATGCTTAAAGCTTTACCTGATTGAATTATGTTTTTATTTTTCATTTTTAACTGCTGCCACAATCTTTGTTTGCCTTTTGGATACCATGAAAATTAAACTTAAAATAATTAAGAATTAAACTTGTGTATTGACCCAGAAGTATGCAAACGTCTTTTTGTTGGGTGCTGTTGCCATGGTGAATCGTAATTTCGTAGCTCCATTGATCGTGGCTTTTCATAGTTGGAGTGCATGAGCTTAACTCAGAGTCAGTTACTCAGAGTTGATTGAACTACCTCAATTCAGCTGCTCTGAAACCCAAAACTCAGAGTTTCCCATCTCAGAGAAAAGCCCTATTCGGACGGGATTAGTTTAACATGGGGAGGGGGGGGTAAAGTAATTTTACCTCAGGACGTCTGTAATATTAATGGCCAATTCGCACGGGATAAGACATCTCAGTAAAACTAGCAGAATTGGTAGGGGTAACTCGCTTTAACCTCCTTGTCGTCATGTGCGTTGCTTCCTGTTTTCACGTGAGCAAACACACAATATATGTGTGTGTGTGTGTGTATGTATATATATATATATATATATAAACATTTAGGTCCAGTCTAACGATTCTGTTTGGATTGGATTGTTAATAGACACTTACCTAAAGCTAAAAGAAGTGTTGTGCCTCTAAAAAGTGCTTTCGATCTTATTGTTGCTTTAAATTGTATGCGGAAAATACTGGAGCTTTGCCACAGAGTTGTCCCACCCAGTGACGCCGCTACCACCACGCGTATCACGCGCTGCGCGTAGGGCACCAAGTGCTCCGGGGAGCACCACAAGAAAATGCTCTCTCTATCCTCCCGCGGCTCTACAAAATTCGCGAACGCCGCCACCGCGGGCATCATAAAGTGATCGCGCTTAGGGCATCAAAGCGGCCAGCGGCGGGACTGGTCCCACCACCTACAACGAAACCCAGTGCTTCTTCAAGCGCTTCCATGCTTGCAAAACGCGCCAAAACTACTTTTAAACAGGAAATGATGGAATTTTACCGTACATTTTTACACCGGGTCTATTCGAACGGGATTAGTTTTACCCAAGGTCATTTTTCCGGACCTTTTTACAGAAGGTAAAAGTCTCCGTAATCTTTACTGACATTGTCCGTAATGATTACCGAGATGGCACATTCGGACGGGACTAAAATCACAGAGAACCTCTGGTAATAATTACTTTACCCCCACCTCCCCATGTTAAACTAATCCCGTCCGAATAGGGCTAAAGTCAACTCAGAGTTCAGGTTTAAACTCAGAGTTGGTTGAACCTCCTTACTGAAACGGGCCCCTGGTTCTAGTAACATTTACATTTACATTTATGCATTTGGCAGACGCTTTTATCCAAAGCGACTTTCATTGCATTCAAGGTACACATTTTTTACATTTTTGTCAGTTCTTGCTTTCCCTGGGAATCGAACCCATGACCTTGGCGTTGCTAGCGCCACGCTCTACTGTTTGAGCTACAGGAAAGCTAGAAGGTAAGAACTGGAGCTGCTGCGGAAAGTAAGAACTGTAAGAACTGCGGAAAGTAAGAATAGGAAAGTAAGAACTGGAGCTGCTGCGTTTTGGACCAGCTGGAGTTTATTTATTAAGCGAGCAGGGCAACCACCCAGTAGAGCATTACAATAATCTACAGCTCATCAACATTACAATAATCTACAGCTCATCAACATTACAATAATCTACAGCTCATCAACATTACAATAATCTACAGCTCATGAACATTACAATAATCTACAGTTCATCAACATTACAATAATCTACAGCTCATGAACATTACAATAATCTACAGCTCATGAACATTACAATAATCTACAGCTCATGAACATTACAATAATCTACAGCTCATCATCATTACAATAATCTACAGCTCATGAACATTACAATAATCTACAGCTCATCATCATTACAATAATCTACAGCTCATGAACATTACAATAATCTACAGCTCATCATCATTACAATAATCTACAGTTCATCAACATTACAATAATCTACAGCTCATCAACATTACAATAATCTACAGCTCATGAACATTACAATAATCTACAGCTCATGAACATTACAATAATCTACAGCTCATCATCATTACAATAATCTACAGCTCATGAACATTACAATAATCTACAGTTCATCAACATTACAATAATCTACAGCTCATCAACATTACAATAATCTACAGCTCATCATCATTACAATAATCTACAGCTCATCAACATTACAATAATCTACAGCTCATCATCATTACAATAATCTACAGCTCATCAACATTACAATAATCTACAGCTCATCATCAACATTACAATAATCTACAGCTCATCAACATTACAATAATCTACAGCTCATCAACATTACAATAATCTACAGCTCATCAACATTACAATAATCTACAGCTCATGAACATTACAATAATCTACAGCTCATCAACATTACAATAATCTACAGCTCATGAACATTACAATAATCTACAGCTCATCAACATTACAATAATCTACAGCTCATCAACATTACAATAATCTACAGCTCATGAACATTACAATAATCTACAGCTCATGAACATTACAATAATCTACAGCTCATGAACATTACAATAATCTACAGCTCATCAACATTACAATAATCTACAGTTTCTCAACATTACAATAATCTACAGCTCATGAACATTACAATAATCTACAGCTCATGAACATTACAATAATCTACAGCTCATCAACATTACAATAATCTACAGCTCATGAACATTACAATAATCTACAGCTCATGAACATTACAATAATCTACAGCTCATCAACATTACAATAATCTACAGTTCATCAACATTACAATAATCTACAGCTCATGAACATTACAATAATCTACAGCTCATCAACATTACAATAATCTACAGCTCATCAACATTACAATAACCTACAGCTCATGAACATTACAATAATCTACAGCTCATCAACATTACAATAATCTACAGTTCATCAACATTACAATAATCTACAGCTCATCAACATTACAATAATCTACAGCTCATCAACATTACAATAATCTACAGCTCATGAACATTACAATAATCTACAGCTCATCAACATTACAATAATCTACAGCTCATCAACATTACAATAATCTACAGCTCATCAACATTACAATAACCTACAGCTCATCAACATTACAATAATCTACAGCTCATGAACATTACAATAATCTACAGCTCATCAACATTACAATAATCTACAGCTCATGAGCATTACAATAATCTACAGCTCATGAACATTACAATAATCTACAGCTCATGAACATTACAATAATCTACAGCTCATCAACATTACAATAATCTACAGCTCATCATCAACATTACAATAATCTACAGCTCATCAACATTACAATAATCTACAGCTCATCAACATTACAATAATCTACAGCTCATCAACATTACAATAATCTACAGCTCATCATCAACATTACAATAATCTACAGCTCATCAACATTACAATAATCTACAGCTCATCAACATTACAATAATCTACAGCTCATCACATTACAATAATCTACAGCTCATCAACATTACAATAATCTACAGCTCATCATCAACATTACAATAATCTACAGCTCATCAACATTACAATAATCTACAGCTCATCATCAACATTACAATAATCTACAGCTCATCAACATTACAATAATCTACAGCTCATCAACATTACAATAATCTACAGCTCATCAACATTACAATAATCTACAGCTCATCAACATTACAATAATCTACAGCTCATCAACATTACAATAATCTACAGCTCATCAACATTACAATAATCTACAGCTCATCAACATTACAATAATCTACAGCTCATCAACATTACAATAATCTACAGCTCATCAACATTACAATAATCTACAGCTCATCAACATTACAATAATCTACAGCTCATCATCATTACAATAATCTACAGCTCATCATCATTACAATAATCTACAGCTCATGAGCATTACAATAATCTACAGCTCATCATCATTACAATAATCTACAGCTCATGACATTACAATAATCTACAGCTCATCAACATTACAATAATCTACAGCTCATCAACATTACAATAATCTACAGCTCATCATCATTACAATAATCTACAGCTCATCATCATTACAATAATCTACAGCTCATGAGCATTACAATAATCTACAGCTCATCATCATTACATAATCTACAGCTCATGAACATTACAATAATCTACAGCTCATGAGCATTACAATAATCTACAGCTCATCAACATTACAATAATCTACAGCTCTTCAACATTACAATAATCTACAGCTCATCAACATTACAATATCTACAGCTCATCAACATTACAATAATCTACAGCTCATGAACATTACAATAATCTACAGCTCATCATCATTACAATAATCTACAGCTCATGAACATTACAATAATCTACAGCTCATGAACATTACAATAATCTACAGCTCATCAACATTACAATAATCTACAGCTCATCAACATTACAATAATCTACAGCTCATCAACATTACAATAATCTACAGCTCATCACATTACAATAATCTACAGCTCATCAACATTACAATAATCTACAGCTCATGAACATTACAATAATCTACAGCTCATCAACATTACAATAATCTACAGCTCATGAACATTACAATAATCTACAGCTCATGAACATTACAATAATCTACAGCTCATCAACATTACAATAATCTACAGCTCATCAACATTACAATAATCTACAGCTCATCAAACATTACAA